>NC_081565.1:18142176-18153254 GCF_022355385.1 Mustela nigripes | reverse complement strand
TGGGGCGCCTGGGTGGCTCAGTGGGTTTAGCCTCTGCCTTCGGCTCAGGTCATGATCTCAGGGTCCTGGGATCGAGCCCCACATCGGGCTCTCTGCTCAGCGGGGATCCTGCTTCCTCCTCTCTCTCTGCCTGCCTCTCTGCCTACTTGTGATCTCTGTCTGTCAAATAAATAAATAAAATCTTTAAAAAAAAAATAAAAAAAAAATAAAAAAAGATTTGGGAATTATCTGTTATAGCATCATAACCTAACTCATCCTAACTGACAGAGTGGTAGTATCCCAAATTCACTTCTGTTGATTAATCCAGTACCAGCTATATTCTGAGTGCTATGGAGGTACATATAAATTAATTAAATGTGGCCCTTGGACTGCTACACCTCACAATTTCACAGTTCCTTCTTTCTAACGAACTAAATTAAGAAGAAATGCCTTCTTCATGTTTAATATGAGCTCTTAAACATTAGTGTACTTACAAGTCATAAAGTCAGATAGTTCTCAGTTAGAAAAAGTAGAGGTTAACAAGTTTTCCAACCTCTCTGAAATTTAGACCTTTGCCATCATCATTGTTAAGATGGGAATAATACTGATCATGGAGGGGTTAATGCTCATTATGAGTCTAACTCAGGCCAGGCAGTAAATAGTAGTTATTTATAATAAAATATGAAAAGAGAGAATGTGACATATTGTTACTGTAAAAATTTTCTATTACGTTTTTCTTTATTAAATCATATCTTATTCATTATTAGAGAAGAATTGTGTCTTACTTGTCTTTATATATCTGGAGGTTAGCACAGAGCTGGATATAGAGATGGCATATGATAAATGAATGTTGACTTGAATTCTGTGAGGACTGAGAGGAGAAGGGGAGGCATTTCCACTCTGAGGATGTCAAGGGAAATTTCAAAATGTCAAAGAGGTGGAAACATTTGAACTTAAATCTTGAAGCCTTGGCAAAATTTTGATATGGTGAAGACAGAGCATGATTGTCAGAGAAAATAGCAAAGGAAAACATGAGTCAGAACTTTCTGGGATCTGTGAAGCAAATAGTCAGTAGTTTAGTCCGGGTGCATGTAGGGCACATAAAAGGAGAGCTTTGCGAAAAGGCAGGCTAACATCAGAATACAGAAAGCATCTCAAAACCTATGTGAGAGTTGAGATTTCATTTACAACAAAAAAGAGCTACTGAAATCAGTAAAAGAAAAATGAGGGTCAGAAAGAACTATGCTTCAGGAAGCCTGTATAAGAATACAGTGCTATGTGAAGTGCTTTATAATTACAATTATCCTAGGAGATAAAGAACATTTATTTTCATTTTATATGAGAAAACTGAGACTCAGAAGTTAAATAACTTGCCCAAGTTAAAGCGCCCGTAAATGGGAAAGACACCATTTAAATCCAACATCTTCTTTGATGTCAATCTGTAGTTTTCCATTTAAGACCCTAACGATAAATTTCACTCCAAGATTTTTCAAATGTATAGGAAAAACAACCCAGCTTGATGGTTTTTGAGCAAGTCCAAATGAATTTCCTTAATCTATTTCTTTTTCTTTTTTTTAAACATCATTTATGAATATTTTTATTGAGGTGTAATTTTTTACATTTTTATTTATTTTCAATTTCTTTTCAATGTTCCAGAATTCATTGTTTATGCACTGAATCCAGTGCTTCATGTAATATGTGCCCTCATTAATACCCACCATCAGGCTCACCCATCCCCCCAACCTCTTCCCCTCCAAAACCCTCAGTTTGTTTCTTAGATGAACCATAACAGTCTGTGGAATCTATTTATTTTTTTCTTAAGATGTATTATGAAGACGATTTGTAAAATGTAAAGTTTTAGAAGAATAGAAGCTAATAATAGTGCTAATTAGACAAACTTTGCTTAGAACAGTGTTCTTAAGATCTTCTAGTTCTCTTATCACTGAAGCACACAAAAAAGGAGAATATTGACTTATTTTCTTATTTCTAACCGAATATACCTAAATGCAATATTCACAAATCAAGAAGAATATTGACATCATAGAAATACATCACAGTGCCTATCTTTGATTTGGGGTCTTATAGAAGGTTAAAAAGATGTTTAGGCTATAAAAGATGAACAGTCCAAGTGCTTTTCCTATAATGGATACCAAACTGAGGAACACGTCAGTGGTGGAGGATATGACCTTTTCAGTCCAAGTGCTGCAGGACATGTGTAGGGGCTTCAAACATGGTTCAAACAAAATTAAAGGACCTCTGTATTCTGAGCACATATTCTTAGTGATTCAATATTTATATTCAGAAGATGAGTCCTAGGACAGGATAAAAAGGATGACATATAATAGCAATTGTCTTTTACTAAATGTCCACCATGAACTAGATTATTTATTCATATTATTTTTAATTTTCACATCTTTCCAGGGCATATACTACTGTCTCCATGTTGTAGATAAATGAAATGAGGATCAGAATACTTTAAAAAGTTGTCCAAACCCTTCTAGACAGTATGTGCCTAAGTGGAGATTTTAACATACCCTTTTGGAGTCATAGACCTATATGCTTTCTATTCAATGACCTTGCCCAAGTTCCTTCACCCATCACCTCCAGTTCTTTCTTTTAATACGGGAAGAGGGAGTGGCTGCAGTTAAGTTTTGGTCACTTAGCTTATGCAAGCCAAGAATGAGCCCAAGGACACTGTCATCTTTCTCTTTGCTTCCCAAGCACTGAGACACATCTATAATCCCTTTTGCTCTGTGGTGTATGGACACTCATTCCATTACATTCTTGATGAACAACTGTTGACATGGAGTTCTATTAAACAAATGGTTGGTGTAATAAGACAGGAGGAAGTCCCTTCTCTCTTCACTCCTCATTGTTCTTCCTCACAGGAAGGACTGGTGTCTTGAAGATGGTGGGAATTAAGGCACTCGTGAAATTAATGATGGGTAATGTAAAAAATCTCAGAGTACAGAATATCTTAGCATAAAAACCAAGACCATGGGCAACTGACTCTATTTTAAATGCCTGAAGGAAACATAGAAATTGATCCCTGGGCTCATCAGGGTTTGTTCAACTCAATCTCATGGGACATTCTGCAAGTGTTATTTATAAGATGGTGGCCCTATCTGTAGAATGGAGTAAAGAACAAACTTCAAAAGAATAATGGTGTTTCAAGACCTACTGAATCAGAATAAGAAACAGAGAAGAACCCTTTAAAATCCAGCCCTGCACTGCTCCTCCAGCTTCCCTCCTTCCTCATGTTTTTAGAAACATCAGAGAGTCTACTTTCTCTCTCTCCCCACTAGTGAGCCTCTCTGTTTTTGCTCTAGCTGTTACCTCTGCCAGGCTTGTCTTTTTCCACTTTATCAGCCTAAGCAAGTGCTTACTCATTTTTTAAAGCCTTACTAAAATGTTCCTACACTCTGTAGCTTTCTCTACGCCATCATCCCATACAATAAATTACTCCTTCATCTGTTTATCCTTGGGATGCATACCCCTCCTGTCTTATAGCACCTAATATAATTTATCATTGCTTACTGTGTCGTTTTCTTTCCTACTGAAGAGACTTCCCTACCAGAGACCCAGTTTGTATTCACTGAAGTTTTGCTGAATGCACACAACTTATATATCAACTTACATATCCACTACTCATTGAGCTACTGCATTTATATCAGCAGTGTCTATTTTAGCTCCATACTAAGCCAGATTTTAGTACATGGTACAGAGTTCCCCAAAGATTTCTCCGGCTGCAAAGCTTTAGTGAACAATGTAGACTTTGCTGAAGATCCTATTGTAGAGACTTGGATACGAACGTCACAAACAACTAAAAATTCTTATTAGATAGTTCTTTTCTCTCCAAAGTCCTGTTTCCTTCAGGCCAATACTAGGGTATTTTTTCTTTTTGTCCTATTCCAAGCAGCAGATAACCTTTCCAAACTCTCTCCTCACATGATTCTCCCCCAAAGATAGTCACCAATTGAACTTTAATTTTCTTACCTTTCTATTACTTAAAATAAATTCAGATAATCCTCTTTTTATACTGTAGGCTTAAACTTATCAGGGTGATCACCCAAAACGTAGTGGTTGTCCCCATCTTAAATGGGGACACAATGACTTCACCCTGCCCATGGTGCTTTATGGTTTTTTTACCTAAAGAAATAAAATACTCTCTCCAAGAGTTTGGTGAATGGGATTGTCCACATTTGATTATATGAATCTTTAATTATTGGGATATCTTACTCTCTGGTTATTGAATCATCTCAAATTCTTGGAGATACAGAGTTTAGACAAATAATGAATTGAGTTATCCCCAGAAATGAGATTAAAAACCAGTCAGCCTGTTGCTCTTGTATCTTCTTCCATATATAGAGTAATGGAGGAAATGGAACCTAGATAAACAATTAAAGGAAGGTGTTCTACCATTTATTCATATTTCCTAGATATGATGCGCTTCTCTATTGATCACCAGTGTCCTGCAATATAGACATTATCTCATTTTATGAATGAGGAAACTGAGCGTCAGGGTGGTGGAGTCCGTTGCTTATGTCTTCCTAGGAACAGGCATCTTCCTACTGTATGTTCTGAAAAAATACCTCTCCAGTCCTTATTAAAGAGCAACAGAAAACTCACTATGTGGAGGAATTTTTTGCAAGTTAACTTTTATTTGAATTAATTTGCAAAGAGTATCACACTGCTCTGTAAGTCTGAACATTCATGCTTAGGCTTATTTAAAGTGGAAGTGGAAAGAAGTGCTCAGGATGGATTAGTGGAGATTGTCTCAAGAGGGATTAAAAAAAAAAAGCAGGCTAAATATCTGATGCATACTTACACATCACGCTATGAGGAACAGACCTGCTGAGAAAGTGATGCATTAGAACAGTACATTTTTATGCAGCAAAGCCTCATTTGTTCTGTCAGGGGGGATCCCCAGGGCCACAAGTCATCAAAACTCAATATTTGGTAATGGTGGTTGGAGGACCTTTTACTGCAGTTCTATGATTTTCTGGAGTAACCTTAGAATGTTACAGCTGGCCTATTGAGGTCACAGTGAAGGGACTTTGACAAATGGTATATGGCTTTTCTAGGAACAATCACCTCCTTGATTCTTTTCTGGGAAAACTGCTGGTAGGAAAAATCAGAGTGAGGATTGTTAATGTTCTGCTGATGCTTGTTTTGTTCAATAGGGGCAATGCAACTCAACCACTACACTGTGTGCCCTTGGGACACCTACTGGAGCTTATTCATCTTGGTATGTCCCGCTCCCCACATACTGTATGCCATTTGCCTTTAATCCAGAGAACCATGCCTGGCAGCCATCTGAGATTCAGTTTCAGACAAGGGAGACAGCAACACTTGCAGAGAAGACAATGTTAAAATTAATCTTTGAGAAAGGACAAGAGTTAAGGGAGCAAAAAAGGAGGTGAAGACAGTCATCTCAGAAAAATAAAACAGTGCCTGAAAAATGCACCAGGGATGGCAACAAGAGCATGGCGGTTTGTACCTGTACCTGAGACTGGGTGGGGAGCTGCTGAGGAGGACCGGGAGACAGTGCTGAGGAGCTCTGCAGACCTGCGTTATGAAAAAACCCTTTAAGTCAGCAAGGGAATATAGATTTTATTCTGAAGGGAATATAGATTTTATTCTGAAGGCAGTCACTGAAGGGTTTTACAATGAAGGTTGGATTTATGTTTTGGAAATCTGACTCTGAGCAAAACAAAACAAAAAAATATCTAAAACTTGTATACGGCAAAGACTACGTGAACAAAAAATGGCAAGTAGAATACAGATTGGCAAGAAAGGTACTAAATATTCCTAATGGAAACAGGAAATTCACAGAAGTGATCTCATATACTTAGGAATCATGCTCAATCTCACTTACCAGTGAGGAAATGCAAAATAAAACAGCACATAATAATTTCTGCCCATCTGATCAGCACATTTTTAGGCACAAATAACATCTACTCCTAATGAAGGTGTATTTATAATGTTGGTGAAATTGTTACAATTTTTCAGGCAAGTTATTTGGTAGCATCTGTAAACATTTAAAACTTCCCAAATGCTTTGAGTTGGCAGTCCCACAACTGGCCATCTATTCAAAAGAATTAAAAGCCCCGCATGAAAGAGGTACATATGCTGTTCATTATAGCATTCCTTATAAAAAGCCAAACAGAACAGAAACTTAGAGAGGAATAACCTGTGTTGATTAGTCTCCCTTTACCTTTCCAGATCTGTTCTCAGCCTCTACTAACTATGTCACAGGGGCTCCTGGCCCTCTGGTGTCTGATAGGCATCAGAAGATGATAGAAAAGACAGAAAATAGCAAGGGCAAATTTTGGCCTTGATAAGGGTTGTTTCCCTGCTGTGACCACATTGCAACCATCTCTCTCCCACAACCCCACATCCAGCCAGGTTCTGGTAACTATGCTCTGTTCCACTTCCTCTCAAGGCTTTGGGGTGTAATGTCTTCTCTCCCTAAATACTGGTTTCACTAAATTCTCTTAAACTCACTTTTTGAGTGTGCTGACTGTTCCCTGCTGGAACACAACTGAAGAGGAGAAGGTGGATGAAAGAGGGTAAAATTGGTTAAGACAGGTGGGTTGGACCCCAGAGGATTCCTGTGTGACACACAGGGAAGAATAGGGACATATTCTAGTGATATTTAAGGCAAATTCTAGTGACATATAAAGCACAATAGTTTGTGTAATACACAAAGGCAATCTCTTTCACAGGCACGCTCAATGAATTATCAACTTGCTATCGTTTAGGACACTTGGATCAGGGGAAGGAGAGCCCAGAGAATGGATAGGTGTTGTATTACCCATGAAAAACTATCAGGGGGAACTTAACATTCATTAAATTTGTCCCATCTCTAGCCCCAGGAATAACTGTCAGTCTCCTAAAGATTCTGGAGTTCACAGAGGCAGTGGAGATAGCTTGGGGATTGAGCATTCGGGATCTGTCATGTCCTGATTCTTCTCTGTATAGCTGTATGATCTTAGCAAACTATGTAATCTGCATGCTTCAGTCCCCTCATTTTCGAAATGCGGATACTACAAGCACCTCTCTGATTTAGTAGTTATCAGGATTAATAAGTTACTACATATAAAGAGATCTTATAATCATGCTTGGCACATAGTAGGGGCTTAATAAATACCGGTAGTCATTATTATGCACTCATCCTGGGCCACTGTGGACAGAATGGACCCAGAGCCCAGCTACAGAGACAAAAGGAGCAGACAAAATGGTAATGGTTTCATTCTTTCTTTACCTATGCATGCAGCTTGAAATCCACAACCACATAAAAAGAGAACATGTGGAAATTGTTATACAGTCTTACTTTCTTTTTTGATAGGGTACTGAACTGATGGGCTGGTGATGGCTTTGGAAGCAGAGAGTCTTGATTTTAAAAAGGCATCTGACAGGGTTCTTCCCTAGCTCCGTTCCAATCTCCTCCCTCCCCAGGAGGCTCCCGGAACACCTGCAATGGGGTTATCTCCCACTACTTTACACACCAGGAGCCCTGTGGACTGCTTCTTTGCCACAGTAGGCCACTCTATCCTTGGACAGGGTCCTTCGTGTGTGTGTATGACATGCCCCTAGCCTGTGAACTGATGGAGGTCAATATTATGGCTCTCAATGAGAAAGGTGCTATCAAGTACATAATACAATATTATAACTGGAAATTTATACTCTTTTGCCAACCTCCTCACATTTTTTTCATCCCCCTGGACCTGATAATCACCGTTCTATGTTTTCAGTGTTTGGCTTTTTTGGATTCCACATATAAGTGACATCATTTCAGTATTTGTCTTTCTCTGTGTTACTTCACTTAGTGTAACACCCACACATTTCATTTAGGTTGTTGCAAATGGCAAGAACTGCTTCTTTCTTAAGGCTGAATCATACTCCATTGCATCTATAGATCACGACTTTATCCATTCATCTGTTGATGGACACTTAAGTTGTTTCCCTATCTTGGCTATTGTGAATAATACTGCAATGAACATAGTAGAGCAGGTAGCTTTTTGAAATCCTATTTTCATTTCCTTTGGGTAAAAATCCAAAAGGAGAATTGCTGGATCATAGGAGGTTCTGTCTTCAATGTTTTGAGGAACTTCTGTACCGTTTTCCACAGTGGGTGAATCAATTTACATTCCCACCAACAGTGCACAAGGGTTCCCTTTTCTCCATATATATGCATGATACACTTGAAAGTTGCTAGGTGAATAGATTTTAAGTGTTCTCACCACAAAAAAAGGAAATGGTAATGATGTGATATGATGGAGGCATTAGCTAAATCTATGGCAGGAATTATTTTGCAATGTAGACGTGTGTCAAATCAACACGTTGCACAACTTAAACTTACATAATGTTATATGTCAGTTATATCTCAAGATTCTGGGGAAAAAAGAGAAAGGTACTATCATTATTACCAATATACAGAGAGAAAACTGGGCACCGAAAAGTGCTCAACAAAATTTCACCCAAGCTGACAAAGCTAATAAGTGGTGCAGCCAGAATCTGGCCCCAGGCAGGTGAGGCTCCACACAGTATTTCTAACCACTGCTTTAAGCAGCTTCACAGACAGGCAGTGCTCAGATGCTTGATGAAGTTATCTGCAGAACAAAGGCTCACCACGCCCCTACAATATACTTGGTACTAGATATAGGGCAAAGACCAGCAATTATACAATGGAGGCTTGATCTCCCAGATACACTCTTTGTGTATAGTAGAATACAATACAATACAATACAATACAATACAATACAATACAATACAATACAATACAATACAATACTCTGATAAAAAATAAGTCATCACACCTTGAAATAGTGCCCTGAAGGAAATGAACAGGGTGATAAAATAAAGAAGACTGGGATAGTAGAGAAGACCTAGCGCAACACTTTGACCGAGTAAAGACTCAAAACATTTATTAATTTTAAATAGGCATGGAAAGGAACAATGTGTGGCAGCAGTTAAACGCTCTGTAGTTTTATAGCTGGTCTAAAACATGCTAATCAGTACCACTGCTGTCAGTTTGGGGTGAGTGCTTACTCTGTCCAGGTCCTGACTCATTTTTTAAAATGTTATCTTGTTTAATACCTTACAGAAATTATGAGATTAGATTTTGATAAATTGGAAGTTTTGGTCAGAGTGGAAATTATAGAGAAATACCTCCTTTCTTTTTCAAAATAGGATAGAAGTCATTCATTTCCAACACCCGTGAACAGCAGGTTTCAAATTGAGAAGCCTGATATTTCTAAACTTTACCTTCTGTTTTGCTTCTTCATATTTCTACAATAGCTAAAAACAAATAAAACCATTCTGACTGGCCAGGTCTCCCTTCTTAAGCCTCTACATTGGTTCCAATGTATGTAAAATGTGTGCTTGCAGCAAATGATTTCTTACCCATATACCAAATAACTTATGAAGAAAGGACACAATATGCTAAGTCATATATCAGTTATCTTAAACACATTCTTCCCAAGCAGTGGCTATTACTGACAGCTTTTGGTGGCCCCTGTCCTTAACTTTCACATCTCCTCAACACTTAGTTCCTTCGGCTCTGAATCTCTGGGAAAGGATGTTATCTTCATCAGAAACGAACACCATTTAACATCTTATGCAGGTGTCAAATACTGTTTCTAGTTAAAGTTAGTGGGTCTTGCTGGATGAGCACCAGGATGAATACATTTAGAAAATTAAATTTTATAAAGATTTATTTATTTATTTATTTTTAATTTGATTTATTTTTAAAAATTCTTTTCAATGTTCCAGAATTAATTGTTTATGCACCACACCCAGTGTTCCATGCAATAGGTGCCTCCATAATACCCACCACCAGGCTCACCCAACCTCCCACCTCCCACCGCTCCAAAACCCTCAGATTGTTTTTCAGGGTCCATCATCTCCCCCTCCAATTCCCTCCAAATCCCTTCTCCTCTCCATCTCCCCATGTCCTCCATGTTATTGAGGGAGAGAGAGGGTAGGAGAGAATGCAAGTGGAGGAGAGACAGAGGGAGAAAGAATCTGAAGCAGACTCTATGCTTGGCACAAAGCTGGATCCAGGCTCAATCCTCTAACCATGAAATTACAACTTGAGCCAAAACCATGAGTGGGACACTTAACCTACTGAGCCATCCAGGCACCCCTAGAAAGTTAATTTGTATTGGCAGATCATTTCTTCATGTATTTTTAGAAATGCCAGTTTTTGTTCCAGAGTTGAATACTTGAAATGAGGCAGAATGGAGAATACCAAAAGAGAATAAGAAAGGGGGTTGGCTCTGTAACAACAGCACGTGGGGATGGAAAACAACTGGGTGGAGAGAGAAGTGCATGAGGGGGCCCATTTGTCAGAGCTGGCTCTTCCACTGACTGGCTGCGCCATCTTGGACAAGTCCTTTATGTATTCTGGGCCTCCTACAGATTTGAGATCTCAAGGTTTCTCTTTGAGAAGTAAGAATGTGGAACTACATAAGAGGTTGCATTCTGGTTACACAGAAACGATGTGGCCTACAAACTTTTGTCATGATAGAGGATTTTTGGTTGGTTTTGATTTTTTTTTTTTGAGTTTTCTAATAGTTTTTTTTTTTAATAAAATCTTAATCATAATTATAGAAAAGCTGCAAGGCAACTACAAGGGGCTCCTAAACACAACACTCACCAATGCATGCCATCTCTGAACCATTTAGGTTGAAGAAATCACATTCCTTTAATATAATTGTTTTAGTGTATTCCCTCAGAACAAGGAAGGTCATGCATATAACCACAGTACACTTATCAAAATATTCTGCACTATTATCATACAAATTACACTTTCAACATGGCTTCTTTTCCTTTTGATAGAATCCCATAATTTTATGAGCATTGCTCAACTTTTGTTTTTTGTTTCTTTGTTTGTTTTTTAAAGGTTTTTTTTTCATCTTTAATTTTTTATTTTTTGTAAACATATATTTTTATCCCCAGGGGTACAGGTCTGTGAATCACAGGTTTACACACTTCACAGCACTCACCAAAGCACATACCCTCCCCAATGTCCATAATCCCACCCCTTTCTCCCAAACCCCCTCCCCCCAGCAGCCCTCAGTTTGTTTTGTGAG
>NC_081565.1:18022620-18142076 GCF_022355385.1 Mustela nigripes | reverse complement strand
CTTTAGATAAGCTATCTAGCTGATCTCCGGCTAGCTGAAGTAGTCTCAGCCTGCTACTTCTCCGCCATCTTGACTCCTCCCCTGTTTTTTAAAGGTTTTATTTATTTATTTGACAGACAGAGATTACAAGTAGGCGGAGAGGCAGGCAGAGAGAGGGGAAGGGAAACAGGCTCCCTCCTGAACAGAGCTGGATACGGGGCTGGATCCCAGGACCTTGAGATTATGACCTGAGCCAAAGGCAGAGGCTTTAACCCACTGAGCCACTCAGGCACCCACATTGCTCAACTTCTTAGCACACTTTAAGGTTCCAGACTTCTGTTTTACCACGGGTATGAGTTTTGTTTAGACTTGTCTTTTTATAAAAAAAAAAAAAAATTCTCATATAAGGGCAGGTGACTCATTTCTTTTGAAAAATCATAATATATTACTGGGTCTGAACTTTCATGACCATCTGCTGCAGGCAACTGGCTAGCTGACAATAGGGTCTTCTCAGTTTCCAGTTACCATTATTCACTGGATTCATATCACTCATTAACTGCCCAGCCTTCTGGTAATGTTTGATTTTTTGCAATGTCTGTATGCGACAATAACATAGGTTTAATATTCAGACTGGATGTTAATGATGGGATGCTTTTGAGAGTACAAAGGAGTACAATTGGTAATTGCCTTAGAGGGCAAAGTGGTACAATCTCAGGCAAACTAAAACTGGTTGTCTTCCTATGTACACTTACTCTTGTGATACTTCTTACTTTACCATTATGGGATATGCATCCACCTCCTGTTGATTCATAACTGAAAATGGGAAATGAACATTGGTATCTGAGCAATATTTACCGACAAGTTCTCTGAACAATAAAAATTGAGGGACCTCTCTGTAGGACATTCTGAGAGAATGTAGAATGTGAAGTTTCTGATTTTGACCTCAGTGATCTCTTTGGGGACAATCCTATGTCTCACTCTTTCACAGCACAATTAGTATTAAGGGAACCAGATTCTCAAATCAGGGCATATCTCACAATGCCCTGGACTAACTTAGGAGAAAAAAGAATTTCTGTTGTGTCTATCCATATTTCTGCTCTTTCCATTTTTCTTCCTGGCAGATGTGTCAAGATTCCTTCTATTATCATTTCCTTTATAACAGGTATAGAACTAAAAGCAGGAGCTTTTTTTGTTTGTGTTTTTAATCCTTGAAAAATGTGCTACTTCCTTTGGCCTTCACAGATTCAGATGAGAAATCCAATGTCATTAGAATTAGTGTTCCTCTATAGGAGTATGCCAGTTTTCTTTGGCTGCTTTGAGGATTTTTTTTCCGCTGTTGTTAGTTCTAAGAAGTTTATTCATGATCCATCTTGGTGTGGATTTCTTTGAATTTTTTCTATTTGTGGTTCATTCAGCTTCTTGAATCCTATATTAATGCCTACTATCAAGTTTGAGAAATTTTCAGGTTTGCCTATTTTTTAATTGGGTTGTTTGTTTTCTCATTTTTGAATTTTAATAGTTCTTTGCATATTTTGGATACCAGTACTTAATCAGATATGTGTTTTGCAGATATTTTCTCCTAGTCTGTGGCTCATTTTCTTCAGTCTTGGAAGATGTTTTTTAAAAGACTCCATATCAGGAATTTATAGTACATTCAGTATGTCTCCTATTACTTCAGATATATTCAACATTTATAGTTATGTTAACTCAACACATTCTTGTTTTTAAGCTCTAGATTATACTTAAGAATGGATCATGTTTGAAAAATAAAATCCTTTAGTGGTTAAAAAAATAAAAATAAATAAATAAAAGACTCCACATCAATACCTAGAGATAAAAACTATAATGTCTGAAATTGAAAAAACACACTGAATGTAATTAACAGCAAATTAAAGGATACAGAAGAAAAGTAAGTAAATTTGAAGATATGGAAAAGGAAAATATTCAAAATAAAGCCCAGTAAAAATATAAAAAGATAAGCAGAACATCAATGAGATTTAAGAAGTCTTCAAGTGGCTTAATTTGCATGTAATTAGAGTCCCTGAAGGTGGGAGAATGGGGAAGACATATTTGAAAAAAATAAAGGCCAAAATTTTTCTAAATGTAATAAAAATTATCAGGGAAGAGATCCAAAAATCTCATAACGTCCAGTACAAAAAATACGAAGTAAATAGAGCACATGCTAATTAAGTTGCTTAAGACATGTGATGAGGAGAAAATCTTAAAAGCCAGAGGGCTAAAAAAAAAAAAAAAGTGCAATACATAGAAAGAAACAATGATAAGGATATCTACCGATTTTTCACTGACAGAAAACAGTAAATCAATGATGCAAGTATTGAAGAGAAATCTTTCAATCTAGGAAAGATTTTTCAATCAAGGAAAATTTTTCAAATGTGAAGATAAAATATTTTTCAGACATTAAAAAAAAATAGCTGAAATACCGTGTCACCGTTAGATTCATGCTGCAAATGTTACAGAAAGTCCTCAGGCAAAAGGAAAATGATACTAAATTAAAACTGAATTTATACAAGGAATGGGGGTGATCCCTCAAAATAGTAACTTCATGGGTAAACATAAAGAATTTTTATTATGATTTAAATTATTTTATAAGATATTCAACTCTGTAAAGCAAAGAGAATATGATAACTTAATATATATAACATATGAATATTAAAAATGTATGACACCAGTAGCACAAAGGCCAGCAGGGAGAAGCTGAAGTATGCTGTTTTAGGATTCTTATGCTCAGCATGAGGTACTATAATAACAGTAAAAGGTAGACTGTGATAAATTAAAGTTGTACACTATAAACCCTAAAGTAAGCACTACAGTAATACAACAAAGAGTTATAACCAATAAGCAGAAAGGTGACAAAAATGGAGTCCTATCCAAAAGAGAGGACCAGGAAACAAACAACAACAAAAAATTAGATTAAATATATTTATTAAAAAAAAAAAGACAAATGTCAAGAACGGATAGATTTAAACCCAATAATGTCAATAACCATGTGAAATATAAGTGGTCTAAATCCCCTAATTAAAAGTCAGGGATGATCAGATTGGTTAAAAAAAGCAGGACCTAGCTACATGTTACTTACACAAAAACCGCTTCAAATACAAACAGACAAATGGATTAAAGTTCAGAAGATAAAAATTTATATACCATGCTAACATTAATTAAAATACATATGGAGTGCTAAAATTAATGCTAACCTAAACATATTTCAGAGCAAGGAACATTTCTAGAGGTAAAGAAGCTCACTTCATCATAATAAAAATTCAAAGTCATCAAGAAGACATCAAATTCTGAAAAATCAGCACCAAATAACATACATGATGCAAAATTCAATACACGGTTGTAATTGTAAATTTTATTACTCCTCCCTTAATAACTGATAGAATAAGTAGATATAAAATCAGTCAGAATAAATACTTTAAGATAACTAAATAAGGAGAGATAAAACTTAACTCTATCACCCAATTATCACTAATTATCATGAAACATTCCATCCTGCATTTTCTTTCCAAATACATTTTCATTCCAAATGCACAAAGAACTCTCACAAAGTCAGACTATATTCTGTATTGTAAATCAAATTCAATTTAAATTAAATATTTAAGTTAAATTTAAATGGATTTAAGTTAAACCAGGTATGTTCTCTGACCACAATGGAATTATATTTGCTTTCATTAACAGGAAAATATCTCCAAATATTAGGAAACTAATAACATTCAAGTAGATAACAAAGAAATCAAAAAATAAATCAAAAGTGTGGGTAGAAATTATTTTGGGATTAATAAAAATATAATATCAAAATTTGTGGGATGCAGCTAAAACATTATGTAGGGAAAATTCTTTAGCAATAAACACCTCTTTCTTTTTTTTTTCAAGATTTTATTTATTTAACAGAGACACAGTGGGAGAAGGAACATAAGCAGGGGGAGTGGGAGAAGCAGGCAGGGAGCCTGACGCAGGGTTCAATGTGGGGCTCAATGTGGGATTCAATCCCAGGACCCTGAGATCATGACCTGAGCCACCCAGGCATCTCAACAATAAACACCTCTTGAAAATAATAATTATCTTAGGAAAACATAATGAAATAAAAATAATAAAAATAAAACCCAAAGCTGTTCATTCAGATAATGAAATACATGAACCTGTAGCCAGAATGATATGGAAGAAGTAAAGATGTATTACCAGTATCAGAAAAGAGAGAAGAGATTATCTTTACAGAGTTTAAAAATATCAAAAGTTTAATAAGATAAATTATGAATAAGTCTATGTCAATAAATTTAATGACTCGGACACATTAGATAATTTTTCACAAGATGGAAAATGTCAAATTTCCTCAGTAAGAAATAGGTTATCTGATAGTCCTATATAGATTAAAGTGATTGAACAGGTACTTAAAAACCTTTCCACAGAGAAAATTCTAGGCCTAGATTGCTTTAATGGGTAAATCTTATCATAATATTCCAGAAAATTGAAAAGGAGCACTTACTTCCCAATTCACTCTATGAGGCCAGAATTACACAGATTCCAAAATCAGATAAAGACATTATAATGAAGGAAAACTGCAGAAAAATATCTCATTAAATACATGCAAAATTCTTAACAAGATTGTAGCTAATCAAATCTATGAAAAATGAAAATGATAATACATCACAATCCACTGCAGTTTACCAGGAATTCAAGGCCAATTCTGCATTAAAAAAATATATATATTTAAACAAGTCACTGTATCAATGGATTACAAAAGAAAAAAGCTGATATCTCTATAAATGGAGAACAAGCACACGAAAAACTCCAAAATTCATCCTGATAAATACCTCTTAACAAACTAAAAATAGAGGGGAATTTTCTCAATCTAATAAAGTATATCTTCCAAAAATCTATAGTTAACATCATACTTAGTCACAGAAGACTTAATGCTTTCTTACTAAGACCAAGAGCAAGAAAAGGCTGTCTGCTCTCAGCTCTTCTTTTCAACATTGTACTGGTGGTGGTGGTAGCCCATGTAATGAGGAAAGAAAAAGAAATAAAGAAATGGCACCCAGACTTGAAAGGAAGACCGAAAATTGACTTTAGTCATAAATAACTAATCATCCTAGGAAAATGAAATGTAATCTACAAAAAATCTATTATGAATAATAATTTAGTTTAGCAAGATTGAAGCATACAAAATCAATGTACAAAAATTAATTGTATTTCTATATAGTAGCAACAAACAATTAAAAACTGAAATTAAAATTAGCATTTACAATAGTTTCAAAAACAGACACTTTGGGTGTCTATATCTGACAAATGATGTACAAGACAAAGTACACTGAAAACTACGAAGCACTGTTGAAAGAAGTTAAAGAAGATCTAAATAAATGTAGATAAGAGTCCATGTTTATTGATTGGGTGGTATCCATGGTTTAAAATATCAATGATCCTCAAATTCATTTATAGAATCAAAGCATTGCCAGTCAAAATCTCAACATGTGTTTTCTTTACTGAAATTGACAATCTAATTCTGAAATTTACAACAAAATGCAGAGGACCTAGAACAGTCAAAACAACACTGAAAGAGAACACAGTTGGATGACTTATGCCATCTGATTTCATGATTCACTATAAAGCTACATTAATCAAGACAATGTGATATGGCCATCAAAATAAACAAGTAGATAAATGGAACAGAACATAAAGACTAGAAATAGACCCACACATATGGTGAATAGATTTTCAACAAAGTTGCAAAAATAACTGAATGGAAGAAGGCTAATTTTTTCAACAAAGGTAGAGAAAAACTAGATGCACACATGCAAAAAAAAAAAAAAAAAACACCTTTCATCCACACCTCACACCATATCCCACAATTAATTTAAAATACATCACAAACCTTTTACATCACATCATTATATGTAAAACGTAAAAGTATAACATTTCTAGGAGAAAATATGGAAGAAAATCTTTGTGGTCTTATGTTATGCAAGTATTTCTTAGGTACAATAGAATAAAAGAAAAAACGGATAAACTGGATTTCATCAAAGTTATTAAGTTCTCCTCTTTAAAAAGTATTGTCAAAAGAATGAAAAGACATGATATTGACATCCAGAAAATAATTTCAAGTCATGTATATGATAAAGGATCTTATCCATAATGTATAACACCCTATCAAAACTCAATAAGAAAACAAACTACCCAATTAAAAATATAACAGTTTTAAAAATAATTCATCAAAGAATAGATATATCTGGTAATAAGTACAGAAAAAGATGCTTGGCACTATTAGTCTTAAAGCAATGAAAAATAAAACGACCTTGAGATATCACTATACCTATTAAAATGGCCAAGATAAAAACAAATCGCCATATCAAGTGTTGACAGTGACATGGAGTAACTTTCATACCCTTCTGGTAAGAATAAAATGGTACAAACACTTTGGGAAATAGTTTGGTAATTTAAAGATTTACACATACACACCTACCATATGGCCTACCCATTTCACTTCCAGGCGTTACCCAAAAGAAACAAAAGCATATGCATATACAAAGGCTTATTCATAATTTTCTTTGTAACTGTATTTGTAACAGTCAAAAAAAAAAAAAAAAACCTCAAATACTCATTAGAGGGTGAACGGATAAAGAAATTGTAGTATATCTGTGCGACAGAATACCACTCAGCAATACAAAGAAATGAACTCTTGGCATACACTGAAACATGCATAAATCTTAGAATTATTATGCTGAGTGAAATAAGTATGACAAAAATTATCACATACTGAAGGAGTCCATTTATGTAATTCTGAAGACAACACAAGCTAATGTACAGTGGTAGAAAGAGATCGGTGTTATGGAGGGAAGGAATAGGGAGGGAATGGACAAGGGGGAGGGTTTACAACAGAACACTATGATACTTTGGGGAGATGACATATATCGTCATTATCTTGACTGTGGTGATGGTTTTACAGGTGTATATAAATGTCATCACTTTTGCAATAATACACCTTAAGTATATGAAATGTATAGTTCAATTCTAACTCAACAAAGCTTTTAAAATATATATCAATAAACTTGCTTAAATAAAAACAAGAAATAAATGTAACAGATGTCCAGTACATCAAAATGTAAATAAAACACATCTGAGAGACAGTAAATTGAATCTAAATAAATGGAAAGCACACTACATTCATGAATTGGAAGGCATAATAGTGTTCAGACGCAAATTTTCTCCAAGTTCATCTACAGACTCGTTGAACAGTCTTATAGCTGGATAGACTTATGAACAGACTTTATAAGAGACTTCTAAAAATCCATAAGGACAAGGCTGATAAAGCAATAAGCAAAAGACTTGAATATGCACTTCACAAAAGAACAAAATGTACATGCGAAAAAGGATGGAATTTCACTAATCCTTAGAGAAATACAAATCAAAATCATGAAACAGCTCTATATAACCAATATGTTGCGATTTTGTATGCTTATTTCATTCAGCATAATTATTTTAAGATTTATCCATGTTTCAGTGTATGCCAAGAGTTTAAGTAATATCCTGTTGCATAGAGACACTACAATTTGTTTATACATTCACCCTTTGCTTAATATTTGGGTTGTTTTTATTTTTTTACTATTACAAATATGAATACAGTAGAAAGGTATGAAATTTATTCCATGTTGTCAAAATAAAAGAAGACACACAAACAAAGCTCTCATGAAACAGTGTTTCTCAACCACAGCACTCTTAAAGCTTTGGGCCACACAGTTATTTATGGTAGGGGGCTGTCCTATAGGATGTTTAGCAGCATCCCTGATCTCTACCCACAAGATGCTGGTAGCATTCAGACCTCCCTCCCCATACTCCCATTTATGACCTCCAAAAATGCTTCCAGATATTGCTAAATTCCCTTGGGAAGAGAGCAAGATCACCCCCCACCCCTGGAGAACCATATGCACGGTTGGTAGAAATGTAAATTGGTACATCCATTTAAGTATTATCTAACAAACCTGAACACACGCACAGTCCATGACCCAGATCTGGGTAGATATTTAAACTCAAAGGCAGGTACAAGAATACCCACAGGAGCCCTGCTTTTAATAGCACCAAACTGGAAACCATCTGTGGCACCAATAAGAGAATGAAAAAATAGATAATGAGAAATGGCCAATCTCCTTGTCCCCACTACCGTTTAACCCAGTAGGGAACAAAACTGAAGCTAGCTAATAAAAGATGTGGGATATTCAGTGTGGGTGAGGTTATGCTGAGGTTAAGATCCCAACGACTTAGAGTTTCTTATTGTCTTGACAATTCATTACAGATCGGCATGTGTCTCTGCTCATTGCAGGGTGCTGGCACACAGGCTCATGGAGGCTCTGTCTTGATAGACACTTCCAGAAGACATTATCATGATATAAGCACTACAGTGGACCCCTGAATGATAGATGAGCATCCTTCCATGGGCCACAGGTGTCCCATCACTCTACTGCGAATTAATGTTACGCAGGGAATTAATATCATTCATCATTTCTCAAGTTGTTTTCCAAGGAGTTCGTGTGCATGCGTGTGTGTGCGTTCATATATCAAATTTAAAATTTTAATTAAAAAAACTTTTTTCCTCGGATGCACCTGGGTGGCTCAGTCAGTTAAGCATGCGACCCTTGATTTCGGCTCAGGTCATGATCTCAGAGTTATGAGTGTACAGCCCGCTCAACAGCATCCTATTTTTATATTTGGATTTTCAATTCCATGATGAGATCATAAGCATCTTCTTGCTTGAAGGCCGTATGACCACTAGGGGGAAGCAGCTGCCAGACAAAGCGATTTCTTTTCCACATGGGGGAAGTTCATCTCTCTGGGTCAGATTCTAACGATTTGAGCAAAATATCTAGTTTTAGCACGGATTCTGGAGTCAAGGAAGCTGATATTTTCAGGCTTTTTTCATCGACTTTGAGCAAACTGCTTTGGGTCTCTCTGTGTCTCTAGGCTCCCCCTAGGCACATAGTAGGTGCCTAAAGAAAACAGGAGTGGTCTTTGTGTTTCTTCTCCTAACCTTGACAGCAGCTGTCTCTGTAAAGTCCTTCAGTCTCCATTTGTAAACCTAAACTGTGGAGCAACAGCTCCTTCATGGGCTCAGAGCTGACCTCTCCATCCAGCCAGCTCATCTTCCAGTCCTCATGCAATAAATGCTGTAGGGGACCTTAGAGACAATTTTATACACGAAAGCTCCACCCCACCTCCCAATATATGCCGACAAATAGATCACAATTAGATGAGCCAGGGACCTTAATAGATGCAGATGTCTTTATTTCAATAAACAAGTAATTCTTGGGCCCGTAAATATAAACAGAGGAATACCCCACAATTAGAGATGAATGATGAGTGAATGAGTGAGGAGAGGGCGGGTTAAAGCAGGAGGTCTGCCATCAGGAAGTCCGAATCCCAGATCTCTCGCTAATTGTTGATATTTGGTACCTTACTTAGTCGCTATGAGCTATGGCTTCTTCATCTGTGCAAAGAAAGTGATGATACCTAATTTTCACAGTGGAATAAAATGAGGTATATACTGAGCCAGTTACTTATATAATACCTAAAGGTTCGTCTTAAGAAAAAGGAAGAAGAAAAAGCCAAGTTTGTGTGTTTGCGCTCCAGCAGAGTGGAGTAAATGAGAGCTTTGGAGCATATCGAATGTGTTCAGACCCCAGATCTGTACCACCTACTGCCTGTGTGACCTTGGGTCACTAAGCCATATGGAACCTCAGTTTCTTATTTGGAAACTGAAGGTACTGATGGCTGCTGTCTTGGTGATCTAAAGGAGATGACAGCGGAGGAGAAGAAGCTGGCATCAGATCAGCAGATACGGACTTGATTATTACTTTCCATATGAGACTCCTTTCCAAATGCCTACAGATTCAGACTCTAATACCAGCCTTCTAAAGCAGGCATTATCATTCCCATTTTATAGGCCAAGAAACGGAGGGTTCGAGGGACTTGTTGAAGGGCACAGAGCTTGAAAGGAGACAGAGTCTGGTTTCTGACAGGATTCCTTGATCTAATATCTCATGATCCCATTGGCTGTGCTCTAGTCGTGTTGACCCCTGCTGACTATCAGAGCAACTAACATTCTCTTATATGGCTGCTATTGCCTCTGCAGTCCCTCCCCCAAGCTTAGAGACCACACAGATCATTTCCTTTGCCCGTGGCTTCCCCCTCCAGTGTGTGCACTAGCTACATGGGCCCACTAGATGGCGCCGACACCCTGGCTTTGCTTTACTTTGGGTTCCGTCATCTGTGAGAATTAAAAATTTACCTTCAACATCATCAGACCTAAATCTCTACATAAATCCCAGCTTGTGAGATGCATATAGTCATAAAGATTTTTTTTTTAAGTATATCCAGGGTGAACTCTGGAGGCTTAGCTATCTTGCTTAAAAATGCAGACCAGCCCTCTATAAATTCTCTAGCTGAGGCCCCGCTATGGTCTTGAGCAAAGCAGCGCCCTGTGTCTCTGCTCAAGGGTGACTTGGAAATTGTTAGCAGCTTCTTCTCTGCATGCATAGATTGATGGGCCCGCGGGAGCCCACCAGTATTCCATGGCTTCTGCTTACTACTCTGTGAAAGGAGACGGAGTGCAGGCTTAGCTCACAACTGGTAGAGGACAGAACAGGATATCCTAGAGGATTTGATAATGTTCTTATCCCAATTTCGTCCCCACAGAGTCTGCCACAAATGTCTATGATGCCATCACTTCATTAAGGCACCGTACCCCTTTATTATCCTAACGACAGCAATAACAATGATAACCTCTGTGCAGTCCCAGTGTTTTCAAAGCATGCCTCTCGCAATTACTTTATTTATCACACCTAAATTAACGGGCTCAGGGTTATTTACTCCATCTTATAGAGGAGCAACTGAGCTCAAGAGAGTGAGTGCCTAGAACCTCCAAGATATTTTAGTAAAACGCTGGAACTTGAACCAGAGATTTCTGATCATAAGTGTCACACTCACGTCACTACATGAGATTAAAAAAACCTGTAGTGCCTTCTAAACAACAAATTTATGAGAATTCCTCTACTATTCTTCCTTTTCTTTTCTGATTGTCTCTGAGTTTCACCTCTCCCTTAAATCCAGTGCCCCCAGGGGGAGAAAACAACCCTCCGTCTCTTCCTTTTTTTCCTTTCCTCCCTCCCTCTCTGGCCCCCTCCCATCTTCCATTCTAGTGCCCAGACCAACAGTAAATGTTGTGGTAGGCAACAGAGAAGGCACTGTCTGTGTTCCATGCACAGAACACCAGAGCTGGAAGGGATCATTGGCATTATCTCATCTAACCACCCCCTTTATATGTAAGAAAAACAAGCCAGGAAGGAGGAGAAATATTCCTATATATGGTGCCATCGGATTATCTCAAGTGACCTACTTTTCATTAAAGCTGGTCTACACCTTGGTAGCCATTAGCTTGGAAACTATGTTCATGCCAACTGCATTATTCTTTAAAATAGGGTCTAATTTTAAATTTCCACTAAAGCGGCTGCCTCCCTACGCACATATGAACAATAACCAAATAAATTTGTACTGTGAAATCTCACCAGAGTTGAAATCTTTATGTCATCACTTTCTTACATTAGGGTCTAAATTAAAGCAAGTTCCCCCAGAAATCTGAGCTGTAATCGGCCTTTTTATTTCCTATTTGTCTCATACCCTTTCTTCTTGCACACAGTTCTGTTATTGAACAAATCTCAATATATCACAGTTGCCTTTCTCTTTGCCAGATTCTCCCTCGGAGCAGAATATCCTTGAGGACAAGGATTAAATCTTAGAAATGTTGGTTAACTCCAGATGCTAGTATAGTTATAGTTTTTGCCAAAGAAAGGATGATCAATAATTAATTGAGGAATTGAACTACAGTGCATTAAACTAGACCTACACATTACAAACCACCTCCCTGGACATACACCATCAGGATTTTAAAATCTAGGTGGGCGTAGAAAAGAAATCTATTAATAGATATTTAAGGTTTAAGATTCATTGGGACATTTAAGGGCTTAACAAGCACTCTCTTTATTTTTCCCCCCAAATCCTTACTGTCTCACTGGTCAGGTGAAGGCAGATGCATTGAAGATCAAGCTACACAAATCTGGTAGCCTAGTAAATATTTACCAAGCTCCTTCCATGTGGAAAAGTAAGTAACCAAGAGTTGTAAAGAATGTAAGATTCCTGGGGCACCTGGGTGGCTCAGTCAGTAAGTGTCTGCCTTTAGCTTGGGACATGATCCCGGGATCAATCCCTGGGATCAAGCCCCTCATGGGGATCCCTGCTTTGTGGGGAGCCCCGTGCTTGTTCCCTCTCTCACTGTGTCTCTCTCTGTCAAAAAACAAATGAAATATTTTAAAAAAAAATTTTATTTAAAAATATAAATAAAATCTTAAAAAAAAAAAGTAGAATTTCTATCGCAGCGATGGATTAGGGAACACCACCGGTAAGCGGATGGGTAGAGCCAGGCTTTGAATGGAGGGCTGGATTTGGAGTCATGGAGTAATTCCTTCCTGCAGGAACAAGTACTGTGTGCTGGAGGAGCCACAGTGATAGGAAAGCTAGCCTAGTGCTCAGTGAACACAGAGCTCCAACATTTTCTGAGGGAGAAAGGGCTTTAAGGTCTTCTGTTTCAGTCTTCCATGTTACAGCGACAGAGACTAAAGCCCAGAGAGGTGAGATGGCTTGGCCACAGTCTTCCCAGTGAATGAGTGACAGAGTCAGAATCAGAGCCCAGTCTCCTGACTTTCAGCCTAGCCCTCTTTTCTCATGTCTTGAAAAATCCACTGTGCACCTGGCGATGCTTTTCTTTCAGAATCCAGCCACTATTTTGATTTCTCTGCATGGCAGGCAGCCAAGAGCCTTGAACTTCTCCATGTTGCCATTTTGCCCTCTGCAGAATGGGATATTAAAGTATTCACTTGGGGGACGGGTCATGGGGTTCCGTCAATAAATGTTTGTGAATTGCTCTGAGCTATTTGGGCCCGAGGGACTCCAAAAATGGGAGACCCCAGTGGTGGTGGTACTAGTCTCTGAGCCCGTTTTGAGGTCCTGCCTTTGCTCTGCAGAATTAAAGCGATGGTTTAAGTGATAAACTATTCCTTATGAGCTGGTATTTGTGTTGAAAGCACAGCACGAGTCCCCTGAGCGCTTCCTCTCACACAACCACAGCTATGCGCCAATCCTCCTGGGCTCAGAGATGGAACTTTTGGTTAAATGCATGGAATTTATCCTTAGTCCTTTTCTTAATTATGACTTTATTTGTATTTCTCTTGCGTTCTCTAGGGGAGGGATTAGGGAGAAGAGGAAAAGGAAGCAAAAAGGCAGGGAAAAGTGTTTTACATTCAAGGGGTTTGTTGTTGTTGTTTGTGTCTGAGTTGCTCACTAGCCCGCAAAGTAGAGGGATTTAACGCCATCTCACAGAGATGCAAAACCCCATTCCAATAAGCCAGAGCCCAGAAGACAGGTAACAAATACAAGGAAAACATACCTTGAGGTGAGGGCAATCATTATTTGACTAATAAGTCCCCTAGACTAATAGGAAAAAAAAAAAAGGACATAAACTGCTATGAATTTATCATTTAATAAAGGAAGGAGGTGGACATTCAGGGTAAGAGGACTGTGTGGTCAGGCTGAGGATTTTTCAGCGAATTGCTATGTTATAACCAACTCCAATGCTACTCTAGGGGAGTCATGCTGCCTTCTCTCCTGTGTCCAATGTGGAATCCTCAAAATACAGAAAATCCCATTCCCTCTCATGCTACGCTTTCTCTCATTCACAATCCAGGTCAGAACATGTCCACTGACTGCTTGTATCTATGTCCTACCTCAGTGAGTATCCCTTAATACCCAGAGCTCCTTTAAAGTATATAACTTCTGTGTACGTACATCTTCTCTTTCTCCTCTGCTTCCTCCTCCCCCTCTCCTTCCTCCTTCTGTGTCTTCTTCTTCCCTCTGCCATTATTTATTTTCCTTTTCTGTCATGATCATTCTGCCATATGCTCTAGGGCACTTTATAGTCTACAGAAGAAGGGAGTAAAAGGGAAATGGCCTTTGGCGGGAAATATCTTACTTTAAACCCTGGCCTTGATAGGGGGTTAGCTGTGGGAAAGTGAGCAAATCCTGAAACTGCACAAGACATACTCATTTACAAACTGAAGGAAATGATCAGTTGTCCAAAGGCTTCTTATAAGGATCACCCTAGATGGTGAGTTAAAACACCACATTGCAACCTTTGGTTCAGAGTTTTGAGGACTGAGACCTCTATCCTACAAAAGCCTATTGATGGAGGATATGCATGGCCCCAGAGGAGTTGCAAGGGGATATCCCTTACATGATTCCACAAACCCCATTCTCTCTTTACCTCCTTTCTGTAATGTTGGGCAGATTCTACCTGAGCTCTGGTTTCCACAACCACAAAAACGGGGATAATACCCACCTCGTATATCTTTATGGTAAGTAGCCAGCGAGCATGAAACACTTCAAATGGTATCTGGCACATGGTAACCTTGGATCCTACTATTTTTTCAAGACTGGCCCTGAGAGGGTAGAAGTGCCATGGCCCTTCAGTGGAGTAAGCAGGAACACTGGCCTGCTGGGGGCCACACCTTCTTCCTGACTAGGCTGTGCTCCCCCTCCCTCCCTCACTTATAACTAATCAGTACTGCATATGCACTTAGGTCCAGCTCAATCGTTGCCTTCTCTATGAAGCTTTCCAATTCCTTCTTCTTCTTCCTGTCTACCTCTCGAAGTGGCCACCCCTTACTCTGAGCTGCCAGAGAACTGCATCCTTTTCTGTGTCAGCAACTACTCTCTAACTGGTGCCACAAAAAGGTACACCCAGGGTCCATTTTTCCTGGCAGGACATCAGCTCCTAGAAGGCACAGGCAGTAGCTATGATCTCTCACCTTATCTCGTGGCCCGGGTTGATTTATTCAGTGCTCATGGAAGACTGGTGAATGAATGGTTATGTTGCAACTCAAAATGTCTCGATATAGTGATTTTTGAGACTAGGTGGGATTCTTTACAAATGGGCAATGAGATGTGATGAACCACAGAAAAGTGATTTGGCCTCTTTGAAACATCCAGTAGGATATTTTAGACCGTGGTTTTGAGCTTACTCAGTTCAGTCACTCAGAGTAAAGTATGATCACTGATTTGTGTTAGCTCCTGTAGATCCTTAAATGGCAAAGGGATATACTAAGGAAACAAAAGGAGAGGCCTGCTTATATCCTGAATTAGTTATTGAAGTTGTCAAAGTAACCCAATGTGTTTGAATGCTGTCAAAGAACAGACTGAAAGAAAAACAGCTATATCTCCAATGCCCAGTGACTGAATGAGTAGAGAGGCTTCATTGTGTTGGTCATAAATAGCTTTCACAAAGTTAGAGTGCTTACTTGAACCCTACTTGAACTAGCTGGATGCGGGTGCATTCACTGTTCAGAGAATTTCTTAAAGGCTTTGGGTTGCTCCCACTTCTTGTCATGGAATGAGCCAATTTTTATGTCTGTTTATTACTCTTTAGCCCAGCTGGACCCCAGAAGGATGGGGCTGTTGTGACCATGGAAAATAACACAAATGCACAGACACCAAAATGAAGCCAGAGATCTTGTGGAGGCTTAGATAAACATTTAGTCTCATAAATAAATACATTATCAGACCACACAAAGCACTTCCTACCCAGTCTCTTCCTCAGAAGTCACCCTCCAAATAGTCCCTTTAATTCATCCAGGTTCCAGCAAGGTATTTTTTAATCACCTAGCGGGCGGCCAATCCCAAGACACATGTTTCAAGAAACACAGTGGCAGAAGACGTGGTCCCTTGCTGCTTCTACTAACTCAGAATTGTAGGTATAGAGGCAAAATGTACAAACGTAAATCAATTAGTGACCAATGCAAGCCACGATGAATACAATTTGTGATACACTGGGAAAGAGACGGTGCAAGGGGAGAGGTCTGAGTTCCAGAGCTGCTGCCGACATGCTGGGTGACTATTCATTAATTCATTTGATAAACAAACAAACGAGCACATATATGGATCAGGAACTGAGGATAACTTGAACAAATCCTTTAATTCATTTATTCATTTACTTACTCAACAAACAGTTAATGGTTATATAATAGATGAGGCATTGTCCTAGGTGCTGGGGAAGGGGGGAAGATACAGTCCCTGCCCTCTGGGGTCAGGGTCCCCATGGTTTGTGTTTGGGTGAGGAAGCGTGGTAGATTCTTCGGTCTCTAATGTCCTAATGCCAAGAATATGCTAAGCCGTGGACTGGAAGATTTTGTGGTTCATTTGCTAAGTGTCAAGTCAAGAAGATGAATGGTCACTTGTAAAAACAGAATAAACCACTGGACTTTGAACTGCAGACTTTTGGATGGGAATCCTCTGTGGGCTTCAAAGCACAGCACTAACATGCCTATGTGTTCCTTTAAGAATGCAAGTCAATCCTGTTCATCCCCTCGAACGTATACATTTCTTTATATTTTACAAGGCACTTCCATGTGGACAGTTTTATTTGCTCCACATAACAATCTAATGAAGTCAAGGGTTTAACATCTTTTTTTAAAGATAACGAAACTGAGGCCACAAGTGGTTGGATTTACTTACTAAGTTCTGTGAGCAGAGCAGGGTCCAGCGCCTAGCCCTCTGACCTCCTCGTCTGGTGCTTCTCAAAGAACAACAGTATTTATTCATTTGGTATGTGTGTTTCAAGGCCCGCTATGGCCCAGGCATTTGGCGAAGCCTGGGGAAGTCATGAAGAACCAGCCAATAATCTCAACAATTTTACAATCGGTTTTCCTCTAACTCTTGCTCACAAGTAACAAGAACTCATACTGCTCTGTAGCTTATAGTGTCGTTTTACATACCATTTGAAGTGTGGGCTACTAAGATTAAAACAGAGAGGGAGCAGGCTGTAAGAGAAGCTGAACTCTAGGAAACAAACTGAGGGTTGCTGGAGGGGTAGGGGTAGAAAGATGGGGAAACGGGGTGATGGGGATTAAGGAGGACATGTGATGTGATGAGCACGGGGTGTTATATGTAACTGAGGAATTACTAAATTCTACCCCTGAAACTAATAATACAATCCCTGTTAATGAAATTGAATTTAAGTAATTTTTTTTCCAAAGTATATAGGATAAGCAACACCTGATAAAGGATCTTTATATCTTTACATCAATTTAATTGATATTGACACTGATGTATATGACATTATGACTACTCATTGGCAATGAAGTGTGGCTTCTGAAAGACCCAAAGTTATAAACAGGGTAGTAGAAGATCTAGAATTTAATCCTAAATCATCTGTCAACAAGGATTTGTTATGTCCATTCCCTAAACAATACTCCACCCCACTGTGCCACACACAGGGCCTAGGAAAGTGCTTACTGAGAGCAGCGACTCATCATAGAATGAAGAGATAAGACATGGATTAGTTTCATCTATGAAGGGGCAACACGTTCACCCTCTAACATCTGTCAGCAAGTTTCCCTTGTAGACAGAAGAGTTCCGTGAGAGGCTGAGATATGGAGAAAGAGTGAAAAGAAAGGAAACGGCAAAAAATGAAGGAATGTTACAGAAAGACCAAAGGCTTTGGGGTCAGACGCACCTGGGTTTGATCCTAGTATTGCCACTTAACTCTTGGGTCCTGTGGGTGGTTAAGAGTGTGAGCATTTAATAAATACAGTGAGCATTTAGCACAGTGCCTTGTCTGCAATAAATACTCAGTAAGGGCTATTTCATCATTCTCGTGAGAAAACTGTAGGGGCAAATACAAAGTGTAGCGTATGTTGGGGGAGACCTTTGAGGAGGCTAAAGTACTATAGGAAATGATGAAGTTGAAAGAGTAATATGGGACCAGACCTTAAAGAGCTGTGAAAGACATTCTAAGGGTTTAGGATCTATCCTCTTTCTACCAGGAATTTATCACCAGTTGGGTCTTTTATAAACACATTGTGAGGGTAGGCAGGGAAGAGCCTAAGTAAAGATGTTGGGAAGCTACACAAAACTGGAGTAGCATTTACAAAGATTCTTTTCCCTGCTTTGCCTTTAGTTAATGGCTGATGGAAAAAGTGCCTGGTGCCCGAATGAACAAACCTGAACCAGTATGAGATTCTCTAAGACACAAATCTTTATTCACTTCATGGCTGGAAAAGAATATGTTTTCATATGTGTGTGTGTATATATATATATTTATTTATTTAATGATGGATTAGCCTTTTTGGACTGTGGCCACACCATAGAGGGCTTTCTAATCTATTTTGAGTTCTAATTGATTACAGCATTTGGAAAAATGTACAGCAAATTGCTCCGTTAATCAAGGTAAATCAAGCTGATGTCATAGATGCTAAATATATGTCTTTGCAGTAATACTATTTACACGACTGAACTAAGGCTGCTGTCAGGATTTCCACTTGACAGCCCCTGCCTTCCCAGAAGGAGCTCGTGGCTTATCTCTGAAAGTACTCTGTGGTCCATTTCTGAGGCTGGATTCCCAGGTCCTTCTTTCCACCTCTAAGGAAGGGGTCTTAGGAAAGGGCGAGACTGCCTTCTTAGGTACAAACTCAGAGGCAGTTGGGATAGAGGCCACACCACAAAGGCCAGGACGACAGGGAAGGAGATATAAAAGGCAGATGACTTCATGAAGCCAGAAGGATCCTGGCATGGCATATCCCTTGACTGATGAAGGAATTGAGGGGTATCAGAGAACTCTGCTGAGATACAGAAGATCATAGTATGGAAGAATGCTTACAGGCCATCTGGTCCTCCTGACAAAAAAGCAATTAATCAGAGATCACAAAGCAAGTTAGTTTCAGAGCAAAGATTAAACATTTGATGCTTTGACTCCTCATACAGTGCTCTTTCTAAATGAAAGAAAACACAATTGTGGTTTTTTTTCCTTTTTTCCTTCTTTCTCATCATCTTCCCTAATATTCATCATTAGCCCTGGTGCTCACTCTGTGCCAGGCTGTGTCATAAGCACTCAATATTATTACAACCATGTGAGGTTAATATTATTTCCATTCTCATTTTAAAAATGAAGAAATAGAGACTAAAAGAAGGAAGGAAACTTCATCAAGGAAACCCTGCTAATGCGTAGCTGTCACAGGGATTCACATTTGAAAATATCTAACGCACATGCTCGTGCACTTGATCATGCCGAATATCGTCAAGTTTCTATCCTGTTTGTATACCTTTTCCAACAGAGTCTTTAACATGTGCTGTTGGCTTTTCAGACAGCATTTCAAAACTTCACAGTGATGCTGAGAGTCAGAGGTGACCACGGTCCTGAAAGATGAGGTGAAGTCATTTGTTGAAAGCCACACATCTAGGAGGTTTCAGAACCAGCCACAGACCCCCATGGATATTTCTGGGAGTTTGAGAATGAAGATAAGAGACAGAAGAACAAAAAATCCAGCTGAGTCTTGAATCCTGTACCCTGATCTCGACCAAGTTCCCTTCCCTGTCTGGGCCCCAGTTAGCTCATTTGTACCATGAACATACTGAGGCTCCTTGCATGCTCTACTCTTCTAAAACCAACAGCAAGAGCAACAACAAGAAGGAAAGGGAGAAAGGAATCCAAGAATACACATCTTGTAGATCTTCTAAGACTACAAAAGATGACTGAAAGAAAGGATTTGGGGGTGAAAAGGGGGGGATCAGAAAATTTATCCTCAGGTCAGTTTTGGAAGGTCATCCATGGCCTGGGTAGAACCCCATCAGGACTAGATCAAAAGCAGAACAGTTTTGCAATCAGCTGTTTGTATACAGATGCTAGCCTCCAAATTCCCACATGGGAACATCTGTTGGGGACAACCACTTGACAAATAAGCAGGCAATTAGGTAGCAGACCCATCTGTGCCAAGAACATGGGACCACCAGCAGCGGGAGACTGCAGCAGGAAGAGAGGGCCAGGCTGGGAAAGATACTCTTATGTTCGTATGAGAGACTACTGGAGGCAGAAGAAGAAAGACAGGACCAGGATTAGAATTCAGCAGAGATCATTTACTCCTTTTTTTTTTTTAATTTATTTATTTGACAGACAGAGATCATAAGTAGGCAGAGAGGCAGGCACAGAGAGAGAGAGAGGGAAGCAGGCTCCCCACTGAGCAGAGAGCCCGACGTGGGGCTCGATCCCAGGACCCTGGGACCATGACCTGAGCTGAAGGCAGAGGCCTAACCCACTGAGCCACCCAGGTGCCCCGAGATCATTTACTTCTTATTTTGCATCATGGTTTCATGTTTCTCAGTACTGGATGTACATTATAATCACCTTCAGATTTTTAAAAACCTGATGCCCAGGCTGTGCCCCAAAACATTCAATCAGATTCTCTTGCAATGAGTCATAAGCAACAGTGTTCTTCCCTAAGGTTATCCCAATGCACAGCTAAGACTGAAATAATGATGGACTGGTAGTCTCCAAGCCTAACCACTAAGGTTGGTGACACACAGACAGTGTTCTATGTAAAGTGATCAGCTTTATTCCACAATGCTTCTCTTTGGAATATGTGTTCTGAGTTTATAAGATCCTCATTTCTAGGACTCCAGCAAAATTCATTTACTCTGTGAAACAAGTAAAAAACCACTTTTACCTCTGCTACTAGATGATCTCAGATAAGTTGGTTCTTTCTCCAATCTTTTTCCAAGATTCCATTACCTTATCTGTTTTGGAGTTGGGAAGTAAAATGTGATTATGTATACTCAAGTGTCTTAAACAAGCCTGGAACATTATTATGTTGAGTAGTATTACATTGTTACTCAATAAATGTTGGTTGAACTACAACCCAAGGTAGGCACACACACACATGCACATGCACACGCACATGTGCACACACACACACACAGAAAATTTTGTGCAAGTGAGTTTGGGCACTATTTTTTTTAAAAAAAAATATTAAGATTTTATTTATTTATCTGACGGAGAGAAAGAGAGCACAAGCAGAGGGAGTGGGGAGGGAGGGAGAGAAGCTCCCCACTGAGCAGAGAGTCCAATGTGGGGCTCCATCCCAGGACCCTGAGATCATGACCTGAGCTGAAGGCAGCCTTTTAACCAAATGAGCCACCCAGGCACTCCTGGGTATTATTCTTGATACTATTTATTCTTTCCATCAGACATAACAGCCAATTAATCATCAATATCTTGCAGATATTATGCCCACCCAAATTTTTAAGCCTGTTTTTTTCTCTCCAGTCTCTCTGCTAGAGTTCCTACTCTCATCCTCTTTCACTGGAACCACTGCAACAGATGAGATCTAAAAGCTCTATATGCCCAACCTTCTAGAGCTGGATGTGTTCTTTACACTACAGATAGAGAAATTCACAACAAATATCATTCCTGCTGAAACTTCCGTATTGACCACAGGACAAAGACCAAGCTCTTCAATGTAACATGTAAAAAGCTCCATGGCCTATTCCTGTTAATCTTCCCATACTCATATGTTTATAGAGCTCTCCTCTCCACCTTTCCTCCTCTCTCCCACCATAACCAAGTTCATATCCCAATGCTATCAGTCTCCCTCTATTTTCCTCTACAAGCACTTAGATGTTTTACACATCAAACCTTTTTCTTTTCTTTTGTTTTAAAGATTTTATTTATTTGACAGAGAGAGAGAGATCACAAGTAGGCAGAGAGGCAGGCAGGGGAGGGGGGGAGCAGGCTCCCCACTGAGCAGAGAGCCTGATGCAGGGCTCCATCCCAGGACCCTGGGATCATGACCTGAGCCCAAGGCAGAGGCTTTATCCCACTGAGCCACCCAGGCGCCAGAACACCTTTTTTCTTACACTATTTGCTTATCTCAGAACACCTTTTGACCTTCATCCTTCATCGAGCTAACATCCATTTATTTCCTAAACTCAAGTCAGGCACTCCCTTCCTTAAGAAGCCTTCCCTGAATCCCCTTGCCTTGGTTTACATTAGGTGCAGTACCTTGCATCTTCCTCTATCATAACACCTCAGATTTTGCTGGAATTTTATAACAATTTCTATATCTCATCTAGCAAACTCTTAGTTCTTCTATGACAGAGGCCTTCTCTAGTCCTCTATCATATATAGTCAGGATATAGAAGATACAGATGCTCCTTTGACCCATGGTAGATGAACAGTCATTTATACAATTTCAGCCCAGTGAACGTGAGACGCTATAGCAAGTTCTGTCCCCAGGGAAGAGGTTCTGTGCTCTTTCATGGCTCCTCTTATGCTTACCCATGGGGAAAGGCTGTTACTGGGAGATCTGTGTTCAAATTCCACTGGTCAGACAGTTTCTAACTAAGGCCAACATCCTTAAGGTGGTCCTCTGGGAATCTTTTGCAGACAGGAATGGAGCCATACAGGAATAGATCTCAGCATTATTTCTTTCCTCTGAACCAAACTGGCTCTGAGTAATGCCTTTGCGATCCTGACCACATCCTCTTCTTCCACTGCCAAAAAAAAGGGGCTAGAGATAAACCATAGCTCAAGCTCCAAGACTTCAGGGAAGGTGACTCGCTTGCTGGGTCAGGGCCATATTTTAGGAAGGCTCCTTCAACTCCCTTGGGTCTTAGATTAGTCTGTGTCCTTCCAGTCTTATAAAAAATGGGCTGTCAACAGCAAGTCAGAAAATATTAATGAGGTGGGCAAGAGTTGCCCCCCAAAGGGGGAGGATTGCAGAAATTGCTGAGAAAACACTCAGGAAGATGATATTTCTAAAGATTTTGCCCTCTACTTCTAGTGACTTTCATATAAATTTACTGCTGATTCTCCTAACTTCATCAGAAATACTTAGATTCTACATTTTGATTTCAAAAAATTAAGCATAATTTGAATTGGAAGGGATATTAGAGATAGTCTGAGCCAATCCCAGAGCTTTTGTTTTTCCAAAGGAAAGTGGGGTATTTTGTTTTCCTGGCTGCCCAACATTTAATGTCTTCTTGTTAACCAGACTTCCATTTTCCTTTGGCGGGTCTGTGGTAGACAGAATTCGAAGATGACCCCTAAGATTCCTAACATAAGCTCCTAATTATGTTCCTTATGTAAAGGACCAGCAGAATATAATGGTATATAACTCTCATAATTAGATTAGCATCAGTCAATTTGGAGTTAATCAAAAGGCAGATTATCCTTGGTATGCCTATCTAAACAGATGAGCCATTTAAGAGAGACATTCCTGCTGACCTTAAGGATAAAGACAACTGCCATAATGTGAGAGAATAGAACCATGAGGAAAGGGCCTGAAAATGGCCTCTAAGAGCTATGAGAAATCCCTGGCCAAGATCCAGCAAGACAATAGGGACTTTGGTCAGACAACCAGAGGGAACTGAGTTCTGCCAGCAGCCACAAGAGGTTGGAAGGGAGCTCGGGTCCTCAGGTGAGACCACAAGCCTGGCTGACACCTTGACTGCAGCCTGCTGAGGCCTTGAGCAGAGAATGTCATTACACCGTGCCTGGATTTTGGACGCTCCATTTCTTACTGGTTGTATGAACGGGACTATCTCACCTGCATCTTCAGGAATGGCATGTGTTCCAAACTTAAGCTAAGCACTGTGTTCCATTCTCCTGTCCACAGTGATTGGTTCAAGATAGGCATGTGAGCCAAATTGCACCTATGAGAATCAGGCCTAGGGCTTTTGTTGGATTTGTTAGGAAACAAAAGTGCTCTCTTTTCACTGAAATTGAAGCTGAGGGCATTTAGCTCTGGAGCTGATGTCAACCATATTGCCACCATGTGGAGATTGGGAACGAAGCCAGCACTGAGAAGAACAGATTTCAGCAATAGAGAAAAACAGATTTTTAAAAAAAGATTTTATTTATTTATTTGACAGAGAAAGATCTCAAGTAGGCAGAGAGGCAGGCAGAGAGAGAGAGAGAGAGGAGGAGCAGGCTCCCTGCCGAGCAGAGAGCCCGATGCGGGGCTCTATCCCAGAACCCCGAGATCATGACCTGAGCTGAATGCAGAGGCTTAACCCACTGAGCCACTCAGGTGCCCAAAAAACAGATTTTTTTTTAATGAATTTTGAGTCCTGGATCAAGTTGAGTCTAAAGGATAGATTACACGTGGAAGTTTCAATGACCTGAACCTGCAAATTCCACATTTACTCTAAGACAATTTGAGACCAGGTTTTTGTCCCATGCAATACAAAATGCTCTATCTGAAATGTGGGACAGCTTGGGGCCAGAGAAGGAATATGTTGACCCAATCACACTGTTAACAAGTTACAAATATGACATAAAAGGAACCAGATCTCCTGGTACCCAGTCAAAAGGACTCACCATTCCCTTATTGCTATGCTGAGTACCTCCCTGGGAACCACAAATTATTGATTTCCTGGGAAACAAATGCAACAAAATGGCAACAAAAATAGTTCAGTAAGTGTTTACTATAGGCCACGCTCTTTGTTATGGAGTATATATGGTATTTAATTTTATATTCCCATAAACTTTATGAATTTTGTATCTTAATCATCTCTATTTTAAAGATGACAAAAGTGAAGCTCAGAAATATTTACCAACGTGAGCAAGGAAGGTCACATAGCTAATAAGTGGAGGAGCCAGAATTTAATCCTTATCTGTCTGGCTCCAAAGTCTATTCTCTTAACTATTGTGTTCATTGTTGCTAGGATTAAAGAGAAACAAAACAAACCTAGGGGATGTTTCTTTATTACTTCAAATTTATTGCAAGGATATGTCATAAAGGAGTCTTTTTTGATTAATGCAGATCTACAAAGACTGGTTTTGTATTCCTCAGCCAATCAGCACTTCCATGCTTGAAGAAATCTTTAATCCCTAACACTGGATAATATTAAGTTGCACATGTCTTATCCTTTCTTTATTTTAAAGATTATATAGGAAGTATTTTTGGAAGGAGAAAAACGCAACTTGCTCTGTAGGAATAAAACGTCAAGTTAGCAGTAGGACACTTGTATTCAGATCCCTACTCTGTCCTGAATTCCCTATGTGATCTTGGGCAAATCACCTCTCTGCACTGGCCTGTTTTCTGATCTATAAAATCAAGAAGCTTATGTTAAAATGGATGAAAAAGCTTTTGTGTATAGAAAATGTCTTCCACTATGAAGATACATTGTTGATACTCCAAATATTCCAGAAACTTTTTTGGCTAAAACATTTATTTAAGTTTGGATCCCATGTGGGGTCCTGGAATATCTGAGATGTTCAGACACTGAAAATCACTGTGCCCAAATTATAAAATACTTGTTAAGTACTTATCTGTTAAGATGCTTACAACATTAAATATGGCATCTTGACTGTGTATTAAATATACTTTATCAATGAGGAAATAGAGCTACAAAAAAGTAAATAACTTCGCTAAGGAGCAGGGCATAAACACAGGTCCACCTGACACCTAAGTTTATCTATCCACTCCAAGTCAAACAGCTTGCCACCTGACTCCCATCTCATATAAGCTTCTTCAATTTTAATTTTTATATCTTCTTGTAAGTCATCTGAAGCATGTTATGTATCAAGACATGGTACAAGTCAAAATGACGTAAATTATTATTTTTTCCCTGAAACCACAAAGCACCACACTGTCTAATGGGATAATGAAAGTGTTGGTTATCCTTAAAACGATCTTTCTTGGCTTCCACTTTTTCCTGTGCATGATAAAGACACCTTTCAAAAAAATTTTTATTTTCAAAAACAATTTCAGATTTAGGAAAAGATACAAAGATAGTACAGAGAGTTTCTGTATACCCATAATCAGTTTCCCCTGTTATTAACTACTTACACTTAGTGTGGTATTTTGCTGCAAATAATGATTCTATATTGATACATAATTATAAATCAAGTCCATACTTTATTTGCATTGCCTTAGGTTTTACCTAATGTCTTTTTATCTGTTATAGGATCTCATCCAGGATATCACATACATTTAATCATCATGTCTCCTTAGGTTCTTCTTGACTGTGACCATTTCTCAGACTTGACAATTTTGATGAGTATTGGTCAAGTATTTTGTAGGATGTCCCCAACTGGGATTTGTCTGACATTTTTCTCATGACTGTACTGGAGTTATGGGTTTTGAGGAGGTAAAGTGCCATTCTTGTCACATCACATTAAGGAAAAATATGATCAACATTCCTTACTGCTGTTGGTGTTGACCTTGATCACCTGGCTCAGCTACAACCGTACCTTTTAAAGTCTATATTGTCTACCTTCTCTGAGTTCTTCCCTAGTCTACCTGGACTCTCTCTGAACACTGCTTCTCTTTCAAACTATCCTACAGGGCTAGGAGAGAGCCATCTTAGTCAAGAGGTTTCTATGGCAGTCTGGTAACTAGAGGTAATTTCTTGGGCATGTAAAGAGTAGGATTTTTTACTTCCTGACAGTTTTCTCCATTGTCTCCTTTGCTGTAATAAACTTAATCCAAGAGGCTACACTTTGAACCTGTTGAATAGCCAACAGTTTTGAGATGGATTAGATTAGTAATAGGTTGTAATGCATTTTGGGGGGGTAGGGGGGCACAGAATAAGGGACTGTGGATGCTGTTTGTGTTTCCCACACATGCTACCAGGGAAAACAGACAGGATTTTTGCCCCTTGTTATATTTCCTTATATTCACAGAGGAATTTACCTTTTAAAGAAATTTTACATATTTCATCTGCACCCAAATTTGTCTAATACTTTTTGGGTGAGTGAATAAGTGAATGAATGTATGTGTACATTCCCAGCTCAAGGTAGCACTGCAAAGTGGAAATGGTAGCGTTTAGATTTACATAGAACTGGGTTTGACTCTTACTGAGCTTACAGAATTTACAGACTCTTAGATCTTAAGTATGACAGATGATTTTCACCGGCCATCATATTTATAGGATGGTCAAATGCATCTCAAAACGAGGGACAGATTTCATTACAACAACTCGTGCAGAATAACTGACATTGAGATAATACCCAATACTTTTGTTACCATGTAGGACTGGAGCACTGACCCCCAATGTATGAATGAGGATAGCAAATAATGATTACAGTGCCCTTTAAAATTATATCATACAGTTAAATCTCAAAGAGAGGGGCTATTACTATTATCATCACAATTGATCAAGGAGGAAACTGAGGCTCAGAGAGGTTAACTAAGGTGCACAAGGGAGGCAGGATTTGAGCTTTGTTCTCTCCAATTTCTGAACCTGTGCAGAAAACACTAGATTATAATTTGGTACCCTTTCTTCTTTTGGAGGGAATTTCCTTGCTGAAGAAACTGTAGTGCTCTGTTTGGTGACTGCTTTGGGAATGAAGCAGAGCCATCAACTTAAACAATTCAATATACTATGATCTAAAATACATGAGCTCCTTTCTAGAAAGAGCAGAGAGGAACCAAAAGTTCCCTTAAAATGGAGATCACTTTGTTCCTCTGAAGAAAAGCTTACTTTACAGCCACACTGTAGAAATCACTTTAGAGTTTAATTTTTTTTTTCTTCTTTGTTTCTTTCTGTAAGAGAAAAAAAAAGAGTCATAATTGCTAAGATTTATTCAGGAAACTTTTCTCTAGAGGATTCTAAACAATTTTGCAGTGTTTTTTAACCTCCTTAGCCACCCCCTTGGGGTCTCTCCAAATTGCTGTCTCATTAAAGAAGGAGTCCCCAGCCCAGGGTTTGGGGGGAGAACACATTCAACTATTTCTCAGATGTATCATATACATAGTGATGGGCGGGAGGCAGGGATCTTGAGGCATTAGATCATCTAGCTTATTCCAACACTGGGAGGTTGTTTCCAGTTGGATATCTCAAGTGTTGTGAATGGCTGCTAACCTGAAGAACTTTACATCTGTTACTTGAGGCCAGCCCTTGAGCAGCAAGATCCACTGATGGAACAGGTATTGCTTTGTGTTTGGGGTTTGGGGGCTCTGGGGTTTTATTTTTGTTTTTGTTTCTTGGATTATTCAGGCAAGCCTTCTAGGTAGGGATAAGAAAAGCACAGAGATTATCACTCTGTACACACTATTTAGACTGAATTATGTTGACTTTATGATCTGGTGCTTGAGAGGGTGCCAACATCTTGTGCTCACTCTCTGTTCCTAGCCATTCAGGGAGAGGCGACTTGAAGAAGAAAGGAAAAGTAGCAGGAGAAATGTGAAAAGATGGAAGAGTATCCCTCCTGTCCTCTCTGCCTTTGTCACCAGCACCGTCCCCATCTATCTCACAGCATAGCTCTCATTTCTTCCCCTGCACTCCCAGTGTAGCTAAGGATTTAATCTCCTCAGACAGTGGTAGAATTGGTTGCACTTTCTATTTTATTGCATTTTCACTGGGTGTACAACATGTCTTCATTAACTCTCCATGACATTCAGAATAGCTTGGGATAAAAAAGACACTCAATCAAAAAGGAAAAACAGTCCCCCACCCTCTCATCTCCAACCCCAAGTATCCCCCAGGGCATGTATTAATTACTGAAGATGAATGCTGGACCTTCATTCTCAGCAGGGGCTTTTAAATCGTATTGCTCTGTCAGGTTAGAAGATGGTGCTTCATCTTGCAAAATGGTAAAGGAGCTCAACTTCTTGTGGAAGTAGCAGCTAATATTGGCTTCCATTACTGAGTGCCTACATGGTGCCTAGTATTATTAAAGGCTTTTCAAGAATTAGCTCACAAAAAAAAAAAAAAAGAATTAGCTCACATAATCCTCACACCTGCAAGAACCATCATCACCATCTGCTGGATGGAGAAACTGATTCTAAACTCCATGCTATTTTCAGTAAAATAGGTGGCTCTCCATGGTTCAAAATGGAGGGAGGTCTATAGTTCTTCAAGGTGATCTGCATCCAGGAAGACACTATACTGTATCTTCACTGTTGAAGTTTGATAGGCTCTCGAATGCAAGCTAATACATCAACCTTCTGAAGAAGGTTTCCTGGTTTCAGACAAGATGGAACTGTTTTTGTTTTGATTTGTTTTGTTTTGTTTTGTTTTTAACAAGCAGGGCTGTTATGGCTGTCCACTAAGGAGGTAATGTTCAGATCTGAGTTGATGTGTCTTTCCTTAACTGTTGTGTTGCCAAACTACCTTCTGGATACCCCTTTTCTTGTCTCTTCCTTGTCTCACCTGACCTGAACAATCATCAACATTCCATAGCTGAGGGTGAAGAGGCCCTGAGCCCAGAAGAGCAACACTTATATTTTTAAGATTTACTTATTAATCTTCAAGAGAGAAAGCACAATCAGGGATAGGGGCAAAGGGAGAGGGAGAGAAATCCTCAGGCAGACTCCCCACTGAGTGTGGTGCCTGACCTGGGGCTCAATCCCAGGATCCTGAGATCATGACCTGAGCCAAAAATTAAGAGCCAGACACTCAACCAACTGAGCCACCCAAGTGTCCCCAGGAGGGCAACACTTATAAGTAAGTTTTCTTGGGAACCCTAGTCTCAATATTTCCTTTCAGAATAATACTTTCTGAACAAGACCAAATATCCTCCCCCTCCCTATTTATACTCATTATTTTAAGAAACATGTATTTGTTAAGTATTCTGAGACATCCTATAGAAAAGAAAAAAAAAAGCAAATAAAGCAGAAAGAAAACAAAAACACAAAGAAACATTTACTTTTGTTTCAATAGCCTGTCATTTCTCCTATTTAAATTTTTAAGTGTTCCCCACTCCCCCAACCCTGGGAACATCTGTTCACATCCTTTGGAACTATGGTTTTCTAGACAACACCTTATGGATCTCTACGTCAAGGAATATCCAAAGAGTTACAATCATAAATCCAAAATAAAATGAGGATCTCACTGATTGTCCAGAAGGATGTATACCTTCTCTCTTCTGAAATGTTACATTGTTTTGCCTTTATTGCTCTTATGGCTTATAGTTTAAAGACAATAAACTAATAGCAAGAGACAGATGTGCAAAGATGAGATGGAGGTAAGCAATGTGTCTTACCTGGTTATTTTTCTTCTGAACTTGTTTTCCTTGATTACAAATGAGTATGTGTTCATCATACAAAATTCAAGCTTCAACCAATGCAGAATCCATATACTCTAGTGCAACCACAGGTTGCACTAGAATTGAGTCCTCATTCCCTTACAATAGTGTAAACTCTCTTCTTTTTTTTAAATTAATTAATTAATTTTTAATTATTAATTTATTTATTTTCAGAAAAACAGTATTCATTATTTTTTCACCACACCCAGTGCTCCATGCAATCTGTGCCCTCTATAATACTACCATCTGGTACCCCAACCTCCCACCCCACCCCTGCCACTTCAAACCCCTCAGATTGTTTTTCAGAGTCCGTAGTCTCTCATGATTCACCTCCCCTTCCAATTTCCCCCAACTCCCTTCTCCTCTCTAACACCCCTTGTCCTCCATGATATTTGTTATGCTCCACAAATAAGTGAAACCATATGATAATTGACTCTCTCTGCTTGACTGATTTCAAACAGGAAACAACATGTGTTGGAGAGGATGTGGAGAAAGGGGAACCCTCTTACACTGTTGGTGGGAATGCAAGTTGGTGCAGCCTCTTTGGAGAACAGTGTGGAGATTCCTCAAGAAATTAAAAATAGAACTTCCCTATGACCCTGCAATTGCACTCCTGGGTATTTACCCCAAAGATACAGATGTAGTGAAAAGAAGGGCCATCTGTACCCCAATGTAAACTCTCTTCTAATGGGCACATAGCCTGATGACTGAAACACTGTAGGTGTTCAGGAAATGTGAGTTGAATAAGTGAATCAGTTCTGTCTTTATTAATTTTATTCCCTCTGCCAGAAATTCCTTGTGGACAGAGAGCCCAATTTTACTCACCTGTGCTCCTCTACACCTAACAGGGTACCTATGTGCAGCAGCCACTCAGTAAACCTCTGCTTGCTGCAATCATTTTCTCTCAGGGGGTGTTTCTAGAGCAGACCCTGAAGGAAGGTCTCTGCAGCTAGACCCAGGCAGGCTTGTGTTTATACTCCTATTCTGTCATGTACTTGCTATTGAGTACATTAAGAAGCTTGGTATCTGTGTCTACTAAATGGGGCCAATACTACCTGTTTTACAGAGGGGCTATTAGGCTCACATGAGGAGATGTATGTAAATATGTTTTGTAAATGCTGGAGAGTTTACTCAAGTTAGTTATTTTATGATTATAAAGAAGGTGGGCTGTTTTTTGAAATGAGCCAAGTTTTCTCAAATAAACAAGTACTAACTGAGTGTTTCTTCTATGCCAAAGAGAGAAACAGATAAAGATATCATGGTAAACTGTGTGGTAAGTGGTGAGGGTCACAACCGGGGTGAGCAGAGGATGCTTTGGGGACACAGAGAAGGGATGCTTCCTGTGGACATAAGGCTGCAGGTGAAAGAGGTAAAGCTGCAGGTCTATTTGGAGAGAGGACCACATCAGGGAGAGGGAGGAGCTTGTGCAAAAAAACACACACTGGGTAATACATACATTAGTAGGAAACAACCGCTGTTCTAACAGGGATGCCAGACAAAAGGTCTTGTGATTAACTACTGCCAACTTACAGCTTCAGAAAAGGGGAAGCCAAGGATACCTTGTCAAGCATGCTCCCTACTGTCTAGCGTGTGTTAGAGCACAGATCCCTCCCCATAATGTCTTGAGGGTTGCTAGAGTTCAGAAAAGAGAAGTTACCTGACCAGATTCACCCAGGCAAGAGGGGTCCGAGCCAGGATGACAACTCTGGCCGAGACTAAACGGCCCACCCACCGCAGTTCTTACCTAACGCATCTGTTCTCATCTACCCCGGATGGAAGAGAAGGAGGAACAGGAACACCTTTACTGTAAAAAAACTCTTTTTTGCGGGGCACTAGTGAAGGATGCTCAGGGTCTGAGCTGGATTTTTTGTTGTAAATGGCCAAGATAAGTCAATTGCGGCTGCTATGGAAGTAGGGACCCATGAAACCTGGCGGGCTGGCTGTAATTAATCACTGCAAGGCAGCAGAAAAGGAGCCCAAGCTGTTAGAACACCCAGGAGGCTGTGGTTGCAGGGTTCCAACAACTGACATTTGCAACTATCTCCACAGGAGACTGAAGCTTTGGAAACTCCAGAACTCAGCAAAGACTCTGAGGCTTGGGAGCTTTGTCCTTTTGGACACCTTACCCTAAGGAGCTCTCCAAGCCCCTGACATTTGGGGGATTGTCAGAGCTTTGCACTGCCAGAGAAAGGCCCTATCTCAGAAGCCAAAGTCATCAACAGAAAAGGAATTGAACGAGCAGGTTTTTCAGAGGCTGGACGAGAAATGGTTTCAAAAATCTGTTTTGACTTTTGCAGACACTGCCTTTCCCTCTGGCCCCATAACTGAATGGGGCTGGCGATACTTATTCATCTCTTAGTCTATGGCTGAGTCACCCCCTCCTTCTCATCAAAATGTTATGAGTATGCAGAGGAAAGGTGTTTATTGAACAGTTTCAGTCCATTTTAGGGTGGTAGTCATGTGGGGGGTTATGGTTGTTCTTCCCAAAAGAATTCTAGAAGAGTCCTGTACTTAGTAACTGGGTAAGAAAAACATCAGTCTGTACATAACAGATGTAGATGACTTAGGCTTTCTTTTGGTGAGTGGGGGAAAGTGAAATCTATTTTCACAGAAAATAAGACAATAATGTCCCTTCCATCAATCAGGATCTCTGTGAAGGTTAAGCAAATACCTATAAAGGTACCCAGCCAGTAGTTGGAGTACCAAGTACTCCTTATCTTCATGTATGTGTCTTCTAGTTTTGTCTTTCTTCTTTTTCTTTTTCTTTCTTTCTTTTTTTTTTTTTTTTTTAGAAAGAGCACACAGGTAAAAGTCAGTGGAGGCAGGAAGGGGCAGAGGGAGAGGGAGAGAGAATTTCAGGGAGTCTTCCCTGAGCATGGTGCCTGATGCTTTAAGGCTCCCTGTCAGGATCGTAAGATCATGACCTGAGCCAAAACCAAGAGTCCAACGCTCAAACAACTGAGCCACTCAGGCACCTCTTGCCTTCCTTTGTATTCCCTCCTTTCCTTCTTATCCAGCAATTCTCCTCTGATTGTATTTGCAAGTCCAGACTAAGGTCTATGAGAACAGTGCTGGTGGTAGAGATGATACAATGAATATAATTACTCATGCCCCTGGGCTCTCCAGTTAAAAAGGAACCCTTTGCAGCTGTATAGTACCATATACTTTACCAAGTACCCTCAGGTTCCCTATCTCATTCACTCTGCACTGCAGTTTTGTGAAGTAAATAGATAAATGGAATCTTCCCCCATTTTACTAATGGTGAAATCCAAGAGCAGCTATAAGTCTGGTTGTGTCTTATTTTGTGCTGCTCTGAATTTCGGCTAAGCTGTGTCTATCTACCTGACTTGCCATAAATACTGTGATAGTCCACAGAGCCTACAAATTTAACATATGTGTAACTGGCCTCATCATCTCTGTTCCCTCCCTCCCTCCCTCTTTCCCCCTCTAGTTTTTCTTGGGTCTTCTGGTTCAACAGAAAGCCTCTCCTATTCCTCTAATCATCCAAGAGGAAAAGCTTTTCTTCCCACAACAAACCCATATCCAATCAGTTACCATCACTTATGGATTCTCTGCATTTTTTATAATCTTGTAAATCTACCTCCATTGCTTCCATACCAGTCGAAGCCATCATCATCATCAGCCTCCTGACTAACCTCAGTAGAGTTTGGTCCTGCCCGGTCCATTCTTTATCCAACAGACTGAGTGTTCTTTGTAACATCCTATAAGTTAGAACTTTCAGTGGTTTCACGGGTCTATAGGGGTAAATACATATATTTGATTCTTTGTGATCTGACTACATTGATTATTTGTGATTTGAATATTGGGATTTTTTTATTCTATTCTAGTCTCATTGTTACTAGATTTCCACACTATCCCATTTTACACTCCAGCCCATACCATGAGACTCTCATGTTTTAACCGGATTGAAATCTCTCCTACTTGAACCCATGCCTCATTCATCTGTGTTACCCATTTCTCATCTGGCTGATCACCTGTGTGCTCTCAGGTTTCACACTGCCTCTTCCAAAAATTCTTCCTTGGGTACCTTCCAAGTTGTCTCCCTAGGTTTTCATAGTATTTTGTACTGCCCTATACTATGTCACTCATTCCATTACAGTGTTTCTGGTGTTTGTGTTACTTTTTATTTTCTCTGTATCCGTTGAGGGAAGAGTCTGTGCCTTATTCAACTTTAGCTCCAAAGGCTCTAGCAACAGTCTTGCACACTGTGGATCTTTGATGAATACTTGAGAGGTACAGTAACTTGTCTGAGATGCTCCACTTAAAGTCAATAAGCTGCTACTCAAAATTAAATCCTGTTTCTCCAAGTCAAATACCACACAGAGGAAAAAAACAAACAAACAAAAACAAAACAAAACAAACAAATAAAAAACCAGAGTGATCACACTGTAGGAATGATGAGAATTTGTTCTTCTCTGTTGAGAAGTTGATAGATAGGGCGTAGCACATTATTTGTAATACAGTGACTTAGAAGGGACTACATAAATGCCTTCTATGAAGAAAGATTTCCTGGCTCTCATCTTGTCTCTACTACCTCCTCATTGTCATCTCTCACTGTTCTCTTAAGGACCCATTCTGTCTGTACCCCCACCCCTTGTCTTTGACTCTCTTGGGAGAAGAGAAAGAAGTTCCCCAGAAGTGCTATGGTTCCTGCTTTTTGTTTTCCCTTTAGAGGCAAAGAAAGTACAGGTCCCACTAACCAGGCTCACTCTCACCTAGCTGTCATCAAGCCCCCTACTTCACAAAAGGAAATGCAAGCAAATTAGGGGTTTGGTGCCTACAAAACCAAATAAATTTGGTGTCCGTAAAACCAAAGACTTGGAGCAGTACTTTTCTCCCTCATCATATGCTTCCACCAATGTTTACTTAGCTAGAAATTATAATGTAACTAAAACAGTTCTCATCACCCCAGGGAGGACTACAGAGTCCCAAAAGGAAGATCACTGCCAACAAACCTAGTATTAAATTCGAAGCCTGTTGTGAAGTTGTCCATTTCCTTAAGAAGAAAACTGAGGCCAGGGGGAGAAAGAATGTGCCTGAGGCCACTCAGTAAGAGAGCCACAGAACTGGAATGCAGGTCTGTGGATTCCTTATTCATGCTCTTTTCAGCTTTTCTAACAACTCTGAGGATACCCCGTGCTGAAAAGCCAGAAAAAAATGATTCCCGTTTACTCTGGATCCAGAGGTAGTTAGCATCCCAGTATGCTTTTGAGGGGTTTGGAAATTTGACTGCGTTTTGAGGGATAGGATGTTCCATTAATCATGGAAACCAATAATATGCCTTCCTTTGACCAAATTTTTCAGAGCCAACCCTGAATGTCCACTATTTTCCATTACATTTGTAATCTCTCCCTCTCAGGGAAGAGAAAAATAAAACAAGCAAGGGGGAGAAAAGGCAGCAGGGTGACTCCATGTGTGTGTTTTGCTGTAGCAGAGTGGATGGGCTGGTTTAAATTTGTCAGTTCCTGGCTCAGGTTCCCTGTGCCCTGCCTCTGAAGAGTGTTCCCGTTGAATTTTAAATGGAGTAAAATTAGGTCTCCACATAGGACCTCTCATACTTTTATTTCCTTGGGTGTTCCTGCATGGCACACGAGGATGGAAAGCAACACTGTGTGTTTGACCCTACTGAGAAGCCCATTATGCTCTGGAGAAGAAATTACTCACTGCCTCTGTGTTATTAGTTGAAACACACCTAAAGCCTGGCCATGCACATGTCAATCCTGGGTATTTGGAAGTTTTAAAGCAAATCAGGAAAGAAAACTGAGGCTATAACGAGTCTTACCACTGGCTTAGACCAATCTCCTTTTTTATTTTCTAAAGGGGGGGGGGTGTGTGGAGAAAATTAAAAGGCAGAGTAGAGAGGTTATATGACCCAAGGCCACATGGTGAGTGACCAACAAGTCAAGGATGGATGTACCTGTTTCCTAGCTAAGTTTTACTAATGACACTGAAAGCTACTGTGGCTGGTTGTATTGGGTCTGTGGACAGAACAGGGCTTGGTCCTTTCTCTGTCATTGTTTTCCAGGCCAATGTATAATCTATAAGGCCTTCTGTGGTACATCTCCCAGGGCCTACTCTGCCACTCTTTGAGGGTCTGGCCCTTTGCTTTCTCCTCACAATGAGGGCAAACCCTGCCATTTTCCTTGGACTTTCTTCACAGAGCTGCACTTTAGTCGGGCCACCAAAAGCCTCTTTACTCCAATCAAAACTGAGGCTGTGCTTATATTTTAATGCTTTTTTGGAACTTCCGCCCCAAAGGAGGGATGAGGGGAAGGGAAGTGAGGTGGGTACAAAGGAAAAACAAATACCATATGACAAATTACTGAGCTATCTGCTTCATAAAAACATCCAGCTGATGGCTAGCTCATGGAGGCTGTCTTGGGAGAGGCAGAAGAAAATGGCTATGTATTACAACAGTTACCCAGGGTTGAGCCCAGAGGATGGGAAAGCAATTTATCTATATAGTTTTTGCCTTCTGCTAGGTCTCACTGGTCATAATATTCTCCAAAGAAGTTAATTCTCCAACATTTCCAGTTAGCATCTGCAGCCCTGCAGAGTCACTGCAGCAATCTGAACATCTACAGACCTGTTAGGAGCTATGCAGCACCCTGGTGTTCTCCCATGGGGAAGGTCCAGGCAATCAGGTGCCAGGAGAGGAGGTAACAGAAGGATCCAGAAAAGGCTAGCTCAGATCACGGTCACAAGCAGATGCATGTGCTGATGCCAACTATAATTAGAAGCTTCTACATACCCCAAATGGAGAATGCTAAGCCCGTAATGTAAAGAAAGGCCTTGAGAAATCATTTTTCTGTTTGAATCCTATACTTTTCCAAAATACGTCAACTCTGCATTGACCCTTCTGTCCTTCAGTTCAACTATTCCCCTGTTCTTCTCTCATTCACCACCTCTCACTTCTCCCTCCTCTATATTCCTATTCCCACAGAAAAAAACAAAAACAAAAACAAAACAAACCAACAAAAAAAAAACCCTCTTCATCTCAGTGATTAAAGATGCATAGATCCATCCCTCACCACCACGGTCAAAACTAAGAAAAACTGAAGGGGAAGATTGAGGGTAGGTTTTCGAGGGTCTCTCTTTTTTTAAAGTTCTTATTTAAATTCCAATTAGTGAGCATACGGTAGAATACTTGTTTCTTGTGTACAATGTAGTGATTCAGCACCTCCATCTATCACCCGGTGCTCATCATAAGTGCCCCCCTTCTCCTCCCACCTCCCTCCCCTCTGGCAACCATCAGTTTGTTCTCTATGGTAAGAGGGGGGGTGGGAGGTCGGGGTACCAGGTGGTGGGTATTATGGAGGGCACGGATTGCATGGAGCACTGGGTGTGGTTCAAAAATAATGAATACTGTTATGCTGAAAATTTGCCTCTCTCTCTCTTTTTCCCTTTTAGAGGGTCTTAAAAACTAAGTTTAGGAGCTTAGACAAGGTCAGTGTCTAGTCAAGAGGGTGCCTTTCTGCTCAAAGCAATTCTGATCCCACTGTCCTTACTGTGCATCCTTCCTAGTCACCCCTCTAATCCAAGTCCTACCTATTTTTCAAGTTAGACCTAATTTGACCACTTCTGTTTTTCATTCATGCTCCCATTTATGGGATGCTCAGTAATTACTGAACTTCTGCTAAGTTCTAGGTACAGGGCGAGTAGGGAATAGAATGGCATCCTGATGCTATTTAAGTCTAGCAGGGAAAACCGTCAAGACCAGAGAATTACAATTTCCTGTGAAAAGTGCTAGATGTATGGGATACTGGGTGCCTACAGAAGGGGTCCCTGCACTGTATGGAAAAAAATATTTAGAAGAGGCTCCTCAGGAAAATGATATCCAGTGTACAGAATAAAGGATGAAGGATGAGAAGGGGTTAAACTTAGATCCCTGCAGAGAAAACTATGTGTAGTGTCTGGGAGGTGAGAGAGAGCTCCATTTCTAAGACCTCAATGTGAACTGACCAAGTGAAATGCTTAGAGCATGAGAGGTGTGGTAATAATCAGCGTCCAAGACGATCCCCGATGATTTTAGTCTCCTGGTATTTATTTACAATCCTGTGCAGTTTCCTCCTGCATTAAATAGGGTGAATCTATGTAATCACTAAAATATTTTGGAAATGATAATGTGTGACTTGCAAGGCCAGGGAAGAAAAACCTTATAGCTTATACCTTGCTCTTTCTTGGATCCCTCAGTTTGAGGGCATGCCAGCTGCCATGCCATGGGGGCACTCAAGTAGTCCTATGGAGACAGCCACACAGAGAAAAACTGAGGTTTCCTGCCAGCAGTGAGGATTCACTTGCCAGGCATATGAGTCAGTCCCATTGGAAGTAGATCCTCTACTCCCAGTCAAGCTTTTAGACAACTGCAACCTCAGATGACATCTCGTCTGTGACCTCATGAGATCCTGGACCAGAACTCCATAGCCAAGCTGCTCCTGACCCATGGACAATGTGTGAGACAACAAATATTTGTTAAGACATGAAATTTTGGGGCAATTTGTTACACAGCAATAGACAACTGATACAAGAGATACGGACTGCAGAAGGAGACCTGGGTCAAATCATACAGGGATTTATAGGTCCTGTTTAGATGTTTTGACTTTTAGAAAAATAGGGAATCATTAATGGGCTTTAAGCAGGGGAATGATGTCATCAGGTTTATATTCCTGTAGACTCTTTGAGATCAACTGTGTTCTTAAACTTCTCTTTCTTACAAGATGCTGGACACAGTGCTTTGAAATAAACACAACAAATACAAATTTCAACTGAAGAATGATAGATTGTAGACAGCATAAGATCTCCCAGTAGCAGCAAGCAAGGATAATCTCTGGTTCCCAGACTAAGTAAATTTGATGGAATACAGCTCTAATATGCCCCCACTTCCCATCATACCCATATTTATGGATGGGTGAAGTGAAATGCCTACTGTCAAGCATGCCTACTGTCAATGCAGTCTCTACAATATAGGTGTGGGGGGTACAGGAAGAACATCTACCTAACAGACCTAATACAAAATGATTTTTTCCAAGTATATTTATATTCTTGGTGTGGGAGTTAGAGTAAGGATTTGACCCCAAAATGTCAAAATATTTGAAATAAAACTATACAATCATATAGTCTTAAAGTCATAAAAAGACTGTAGAAGTAAGTTAGTCCAACTTCCAACCCAGTGTCGGATTTATCTATAGAAAGACTAACCATAGCATGTATAATTTATTGAGTATTAATTGTTAGGCATTCTGCTAAAACCTTTACTAGCGTCATTTGATTGATCACTGAAGCACACTAAGAGGTAGCTATTATTACCAAATTTTTAAATAAGTAAATAAATAAATAAATAAATAAATAAATAAATAAATAAATAACCAAGCCAAGGTTTAGAAAGCCTAGGTCAGTTCTTCTCAAACTCCAACATGCATATAAATGGCCTGGGGACCTTGTTAAAATCTAGATCCTGACTCAGTAGTTATGGAGTGAAACCCAAGCTTCTGCATTTCTAATAGGTACTGTAGTGATGGTAGCACAGCCAGGTAGATACCAAAGAGTTTCAAGGGAAGGATGTTGTAGATTTAAAGCTTCTTCCACCTAACTTCAAAGAGTAAGTTCTTAACACTAACACCTGCATCAACATTCACCTGGAATGGTGGTTATCTGGTTCCTACTCAAGTGTTTCCATTTGCTTGGAGTCCTCTACTTCACAAGGTGGCTACCCTTTCCAATTCTAAATTGCTATAAAGTTAAGATTCTTTCTTGTGCTGAAACAAATTCTGTACCCATGGAACTTCAATGGACAACCTGCTGAACCATTACCAAGATGCACTTACTTTATGATTGGATTATTATTCCTTCTGAGTTCTCTCTTTGTCAGGTAGCCATGAAGAAAAGGAGGGGAGAATTTGAATACCAACATACTTCTTGAACCTATAATATTCATTAATGGATAACTGGATAAATGATGGGGCCAGAGGCACCTGGGTGGTTCAGTCAGTTAAGACTCTTGATTTTGACTCACATCATGATCTCAGGGTTGTGAGACTGAACCCTACACCCCAGGGGGTGGGCTCTGAATTCAGTGTGGAGTCTGCTTGAGACTCTCTATCTCCCTCTCCCTTTGCCCAACCTCTCCCCTCTCAACCCACACTCACACATCTTCTAAAAAAAAAAAAAAAAAAAGTTGAGGCCAGCAGCATACTATTCTAGAACAAGTCCAAACTTTGACTAACCTGATTCATATCTAAAGTAACAGTAATGTAGAAGAGAAAGCCAATTGTAACCAGAACTAATTTTCCTTTTCATGTGATTTCCAGTCACCAGTATGGATATGGCCTTGAATATACTGAAAAATAAAATATATCATGAGTCATATTAATTAGATTCCTCCAGTTGCCAGTACTGGTCAAATGAATCTATTCTTTCTTCCATTCATATAGAATAAGGCATAAGAAGTTGCCCACAGAAAATGTATTATGGCTCTGTGGACTGGATCTAGAAGAAATGAATGGTGAGAGTAACATTCCTATAAACTGTATGCACTCAAAATCTAAGCTAAATTATTTATTTTCAAGGAGAGCACAGTAGTATATACAAAAGTCATTGAGCTAGGAGTCAGAAAACCTGAGTTCTAATACAGCCTGTACAGCTAATTTCTTTCATCGATCTACTAAAAGAGCAGTTAGCTGGAATCAGACCAAGTGGTCACCCATTTCTCTTCCAGGTCAGAAATTCTAAGTGTTAGTTTCACAGAGTGCAAGCAAAACCTTGGGTTCCAAAGCTGACAGGCATCAAACATCTCATAGCCTAGTACCAAACTGTCAATTACTTTTTTCATTTTCTAAGAGTAGCAGGAAATTTAAAAAAAAAAAAAAAAAAGATCAGGGTTGTTAGAAAATCAAACAGTGTTCTAATCTATTACTCACTTTTTCAGGACAGGATGTATTTCTCTCAAAAGCCAGCCGAGGTAAAAGATTCACAGACAGATGGTGGCAAATCATGCCGCCTTGCCACTCAGTTCAGAACGTACTGAATTAATAGATACTTGGAAACCTTTCTCAGTTCCATAGTCCCGGCTCACAAATAGGAATTACGAGGTCTTTGACGTCCTGCTGATATTATATTGTTTCTTGATGTTCCTTGGGTAAATTTCTTTAAGTGTCTCTATCCTCAGCTGAAATGATATCTTATAATTTTGTTCCATCAATAATCCTTAGTGACTTGTAAGAAGATGGCTCCTAAAACGCTGCCATCTACCATTGGGAGACCAAGTTTCCATTTCAATGATAAACCACAAGAATTTTAGAAGCTATGGGCCAACTTTTATGGAGGTTTCTTGTTAATATTACTCATGATATATTTTCCCCCTATTACTTCAAAGCCATATCCCTTTCAACGACTGGAAAGAGTGTGTATTGTCTGAGTTAAGTGTCTGTAGAGGCAGAGGCTTGGGGAAAATGAGGTTTCTTGGGTGTGGATTCAGCACCAGGAAAGTGCTCTGATTATAGAATGGCAGCATAAAAATGTAATAGAGCCAATCACTTTTTTTTTTTTTTAAAGATTTTATTTATTTATTTGACCGAGAGAGATCACAAGTAGGCAGAGAGGCAGGCAGAGAGAGAGGAAGGGAAGCAGGCTCCCTGCTGAGCAGAGAGCCCGATGCGGGACTCGATCCCAGGACCCTGAGATCATGACCTGAGCCGAAGGCAGCAGCTTAACCCACTGAGCCACCCAGGCGCCCCTAGAGCCAATCACTTTAAAATCAGACTTTAGATAGTGACCGGCAAAGAGAAAGGAGGATCTCGGGTTTATTGACATCAGCCCTGTGACAGGCACGTGCAAGTACCTTACCTGTATTTACCGGTTTAGGTCCTGAGAGGGAGCCATTTATGAGCTCTGCTTTCCAAGTGCAGAAATTAAGTGGGACTGAGAGAGTTTAAACGTGCCCAAGTTCACACAGCTAGCAAGGGACAGAGAACCAGTGGCTCCAAAAGGTCTACTGTGACCTAGAATCTAAACTCTTTTCAACATTCCTGGGTCTGCTGCTTACTTATTAAGTTAGCTTCGGTGAGTTACTTAACACTGCAGAAACTCCACTTCCTCATCTCTTAGGGAGAGAGAGATGCTTTTGATGAATTTACCCAGAGTGAACAGTGGCTAGCAATAGGTAAGCCCATTAAAAATTGTAATCATTAAGGTCATCAACATATCATTATTGTAGCATGCTGTTCTTTTAAGTAGATACAGACACACCTAGATACACGAAAGTAGACTAGTGCTAAGGCAAAGGAGGAAGAGAAGGGAAGAAGAAACATAATGCCACTTTTTCCCTGAATTATATGCTGAGGTGCATTTTGATTTTGTGGTCACGAAGGTGACACTTCAAGGACTCTATCATGTGCTTCTCAGATCACAGTCAGGATGAAGGGGAGCAACCTTCATAAATAAAATGTCTCCTTTTTCTCTTTGTCTTCTCTCCAATTTTATATTCTCTCCTCCCCACTTCTTACTCTGGCCTCCTGTCTAATTGTATACAGTCTCCTTGTTCTCTCTTACCTGTGAAGCATTCATCTTGAGAGATGTGGGCTAGGGAGGCAGGAAAGGAGTGGTCAGGGGAATGGATGGAATTGGCCAGATGCATGTGGTCCAGGAGAGGTGCCACTCAATAATAATGCAAAGGAGTAGACCGGCTGTATACAGTATCCAGAATGACCCAAATTTAGACTCCTGATCTGCCAGGGCTGCCAGTGTTGAACATGCACAGAACTCTAGGACTCATAAAGATTATTTAGTATCCTTGGTCCATTAAACAGTCGAGAAGACCAAGGCACAAGGCAAGGGACTCAGAGCACCAGGGAATGAAGGTCAAGCTGTTCTGGATGTCAGTCTCCTCGTCGCACAGGTTGGTGCCTCAGTCTCCATGTCATTTTCTGTTAGGAGATACAGCATAGCCGCTGCAGCAATTTCTATTGTCACTTTTGCCTCTGTCCTCTCTACCCCCAGATTCCTGACCTGGGAGTTCCAAAAGATATTCATCAATCTTACTATCTTTATCTACTTAAAAACCATCAAAATTTTCCCCAAACAAGTTACTTTTTCCAATCCTGAATTTCAATCCTGGAACATTCTCCAATAAGAATTCAAATGAGGGAAGCCAACTGAAAACAAATATTCTCCAGACTTACAAACTTATAAAACTTATATATGTACATATGCTTTTTGGTGCAAAGGTGTGTGTGTGTGTGTGTGTGTGTGTGTGTTATTCCACAACATATTTTCTATCGGCAATTCAAAAGCTGACTTGCTTTTGAATACTGTACAAGCCCGTCTGCATTTTTCTCTCCTACTTTACGCCCATTAGTATGAGAGGGCTTTGTCAGATTACTCTAAGTTTTCATTTTACCTTAGAAGTCCAGGCTGTCTCTGAGCTGGCTGCTGTATTTCTGACTGATCTTTTTTTCCAAGATAGCACCGTGGCTTATCAAATATATAAATCAAGTTGGGGTACATTTTAGGGATCTCCCACACAAGTTTGGCATAATTGTAATCATTCTTTTTTATTTATTTATTTTACAGTTTTGAAGTTCCAGAATCAAGTGCCTTGGAGAAGTTACATGTTAAAAAAAAAAAAAAAAAAAAAAAAAAAAAAAAAGCTAATGAATTCATGTATTCCATTTGGAAATCTTTGTTTTTGTTGGTGGCATTCTTCACCCACCCCCCTCTTTGGAGATCAAAAGCTCCTCTTTTGGACCAAGGGACAAATCAGGTTTTAGAAATTGCCACACTTTCTCCACCCTCCCTCCAAACAGGCAGCAGCTTGGTCTTTTTGGATCTTGGCAGTTGCGTTCCTCCTTTGTCCCTGAGGTGGTCCAGGGGAGGACCCAGGCCATTGTCCCAGGCTCCAACCTTTGTTGGATTCTTGAGAAAGGACTGCTAAGGCAGACACAAGGCTGGCTTTCAAGTTTTCCCGCCTCGAAAACTCTATTGAGGAGTTTTGTGTGGTTACTTGTGGGGGTCAGGCTTCTGATCTGACCCCTCGCCTCCCGGGGTAATTAGAGCATGCAGAACAGCACCTCCTTCCTGGCTAATTGGCTCTCTCAATGAACCTTTCAGAGAGGAAGTTTGTCTATGACTCACTTGCCCTCCACAGCACACTTCAGGCCCCAGCACACTCATCTGTCTAGGTGATGGGATAGAGATTTAGGAAGTGATTAGAATGGGGATCAAACAAGCCCCTGATTGCCCCATTAGCAATGGGGCCCATTAACTCTTTGAGAGCTGTCTACCTCCCTGGTGGGTAACCTAACTGCAACTGAAAGCACTTTCTCAGGCTTCGTGATGCTAATATGTTTATAATGCATTTCCAGCAAGTATGGTAGCTCCTGAGATCTACCTGGGAATCAATTAACATCGTATAAAAACAGCAACATTTGGCTTGACATTAACAAACACCCTAGGAAAAGACAGGCAGATGCCAGGGAAGGGAGTTGAAGTAGAAAATAGTTATTTTAATAAATCATGATACACTGGTGGCAGGAATTGGGGATAGGGAGGCAATAATGATTCCGTTCTCTGTCACTATGGCCGCCAGCTCTATGGAGCTTCCTACAGTTAATTCAGGGAAGCAAGTGTGAAGGCTCCTCAATAATGCTGGACACAAGACCTCCCTGGACACAATCCTTGTGGACTGCCCCCAAGCCAGGCCACTCCATCTGGTAATGGCCACATTACATTTCCTGCTGGAAAGAGTAAGGAATCTTAGCAGGCTCCAGCGCAGACAAATTAGGTCTTGGTTTTGTAGGTCATCTCTTGTTTTTCATGAATGATTTACCTCCTACTTTCCTGGCTGATGCCCAGGTCATTCACAGACTGTAACTTGAATCTTCCCTGACAGGTTGTGACTTTTAGGAGTTCTTAAGTGGTGAGTTATGTGAGCAAGGAATGCTACATGTTAAAAATAAAGACAAACACTAGGCTGTTAATGCTGCTTAGTTTAAGGATAGCAACAAAGGATGAAGGAGTGAGGGGGTAGGAGAAGATTACTTTTTCTTCATACAGCTTTGAGTATATACTTCTTATGGTAACATATTAAGTTTTACTTTTGAAAATGTGAAAAAAGAACTTTTAAAAAGGTGTTTATATATTTTTTGTAAGAAGAATGTATGAGTTGGTTTTTCTTTATCTTGGCTTTTTCTATTCGATGCATCTTGTGTCACATGGATTAGTAAGTATGAGATTTCAATAATGAAAAACAACTCTTGTGTAAGAGCTCATATAGGTCAGCCTATATATTTGTACATTGAAGCTCAGCTCCGCCACTTACTGGCTGGATAGTTTTGGATACTTTATTCAATTCCACCAAAGATCCAAGAGCTTCATCTGCTAAATAGAGATATTTTGAAAATATCTTAGTGGTTTGCCATATGGATTAAAAATTTTTCAATAAAAGCAATGCATATGCAGTGTCCAGTACTACGCTTAACACCAGAAGATGGCTTTGTCAATGGAGTGAATGCTGGTGCTATCACTTGTAGTTCAGGGAGCTCTGTTCCAGGAAAGTTAAGTCACGATCACCCAATGGGAGAGTCTTCATTCTGTGCCCTCTGACTTCAAGCTTGCTTCCCTCTCAGGACCCCAGGTGGGTCCCTCTATTAATCTTTATTCAGAGGTCTAAGGGAGCAAGTTTTCTTAACTGCCTCCATTTTATAAAAGAAGAAACAAAAGAAAAATGCTAAAGCTGGCTCAAATCATCCAGAACTCTCTTCACAATCTAACAGTTCTGTTTACCCAGAAATCCTACTAGTTTTTCAACAGAAAAAAAAGTGGTATTTTTAGGGTACCAAAACTTCCCCATCTTCGATTATGGTGTTCTTATCGTTTTTCTCACTGTGGGATTTTAACAAACTGAATCAACTGGTGGAAATGGCTTGATTTCTATTTCCTGCTTCATGAGCTCCTTGAGAGCATACATTATTCTCTGTATATAATGTCTGACACTTGTCATAACCTTTGAATGGGCAATGATAAAAGCTTAAACTGTGAAAAAATAGAAATGAATATCCACAAATATAGGGCAGATGATCTTCCCAATTAGATGTTTACCCCAAAGATACAGATGTAGAGAAAAGAAAGGTCAAATGCACCCAATGGTCATAGCACCAATGGCCACAATAGTCAAACTGTGGAAAGAGCCCTTCAACAGACGAATGGATAAAGAAGATGTGGTCTATATATACAATGGAATATTACTCAGCCATCAGAAAGGATGAGTACCTAACTTTTGCATCAACATGGATGGGACTGGTGGAGATCACGCTGAGTGAAAGAAGTCAAGCAGAGAAAAACAATTATCATACGGTTTTACTCACTTGTGGAACATAAGGAATAGCATGGAGGACATTCGGAGCAGGAAGGGAAAAGTGAAGGGGGGAAATTGTAGGGGGAGATGAACCAGGAGAGACTGTGTACACTGAGGGTTTTAGAGGGCAGGGGGTTTGGGGAGGTGGTTGAGCCTGGTGATAGATATTAAGGAGGGCATGTATTGTAGGGAGCACTGGGTGTTATATGTAAACAGTGAATCTTGGAACACTACCTCTAAAACTAATAGCATACTGCTTGGTGACTAACATGACATAATAATAATAATAATAATAATAATAATAATAATAATAATAATAAGTCAATGGCGAGACACAGTCTTCTTCATTCTTATATCCCAAGCAACATGTGCTGTGCCTGGGGTAGAGTAGGACTCAATAAATGCTTACTGAATACAACTCAATAAGTGAATTCTAGTTATTACTATTACTTGAAATCTGAAGAAGAAGGGGGAAGAGGAGGAAGGGGAGGAGGAGAAGAAAAAGAGGAAAGCAGCTTCAAGGAATCACCACTTCATTTGCTGACTGCAAGGCTTGTCCTTGGGTAATCACCGAGAGAGAGAGAGAGACAACCAGACTTTGAATCCTTTAGACCATAAGAAAAGAAAATGAAGGAGGAGGAAGGAATAGGGAGACACAGAAGGAGGATGATCTGGGAAAGAGATGAAGAAGAAAGAGGACAGGAAGAAAGAAATAAGATTTATGCTCCTAAATCCTGTCTTATGAATAATGCGTACAAGCGGGTGATAACAGAAATGAGGCTTGGCTTCTAAGAAATAAGACAAAGGGTCAGAATTTTCTGAATTAACAAGAGCGGTGTTTGTAGCACACTTAGGAGACTATGTGACAAGACTTATTTTCAGGCCTCACTATGAATTCATGCTGAGTTTATAAAAGATGCACATCAGCTTCTTGCTATTTTCCCTCTTCATATACACACATGCACATGCACACTTTTTATCTTCGCAAGTATGTATTTTAGAGGTGGAAGTGTCTGCTGGAAACTTTTCTTATGCTTCACACTCAAAGCTCATAGTTTGGTGAAAAAACCAGAAATGAAACCTGAGTTGAGTATTGAGCATTGGGTAAGGACTGTGCATTCTGTGAGTGCTTAGAAGAACAGTCTGCAGACTGGGGTCAGCAGACCAGACTTCCAGTCCTTTAAGTTGTGGCACCCATTACTTGACCTGGACTTATTCTTTTTCTCTTACAAATTTGGTTTGCTCTTGTGGGAAGAATTTCAAATAAAAAAATCTTTAAGGTGTCATCAGTTTTGACATTTTCTATTGTCTTCTTTCCATGACTAATTCGGCCTTGAAAATGAGGCACCCCATGGGCTGGTGTGCTATTAGGGTTCACGCAAAGGGCTTTAAATGCAGTATCTCATTTAATCCTCACATCAACCCTGCAAGAGGGTATTACTCTTCCATTTTATAGACGAGGGCCAGAATCTCAGATAAATGAATTTTTAAAGATTTTTAAATCTTTTTCATTTTTTAAAAATTTCTTTTTGGTGTTCCCAAATCCATTGTTTATGTACCACACCCAGTGCTCCATGCAATACGTGCCTCCATAATACCCACCACAAGGCTCACTCAACCTCCCACAACCTCTGCACCTCTAAAACCCTCTGAGGAACTTCACCAAAACCCTCTGAGGATTATCTTTTAAGATTTTTACTTATTTGACAGAGAGACAGTGAGAAGGAGCACAAGCAGGAGGAGTAGGAGAGGCTCCCCAAGGGAACACAGGCAGGGGAAGTAGGAGAGGGAAAGCAGAGAGCCTGATGAGGGTCTCGATCCCAGGACCCAGGGATCATGACCTGAGCCAAAGGCAGATGCTTAAAGACTGAGCCACTCAGGTGCCCCGAGAAATGAAGTTTTGATCATATTCATTTATTGTAACTTTTGAAATGGTCCTACTTAAAGTAGTGCCTTGATAGGATCTTCACAAGCATAGACTCTATATGACTTCCTTTCTTCTTTCAAGTTCCCTTCTATATGGTAGGTACTTTGGGAATACCCAAAGAAATAACAGCAATGGGCCATTTGTTGATTTCCTTTCCTTGGAGAAACTGTCAAGAGTAAAGTCCCTAGGCTGGGAAGTAGGAGATATAGATTTTATTTTTCTCTCCATAAAATCTCTGTTTATCCTTGAAGAGAAGCATTTCTTTCTCTTGGATTCAGTCATTCCAGCTAAAAATGAGGGAGAGAAGGGATTATGGCATTGATCTGGATAGTGCATTGGATAAGAACACACCAAAGCTTTGGTGCTTAGGTTAAAATCTAGATGTATGCCCTTTTGCAAGTTATTTAGCCTCACTCGAACTCAGTCATTTTAACTATAAACTGGGAATAACATGAATTTTTTCCTGTAGGTTTCTTGTGAGTATTGAGTGATCTCACACATGTGAAAAAATAGCATGGTGCCTGGTGAAGTACAAATTAACTACTATTACCATCCTCTTGATGAAAATGTGAATAGCATGGGTAGAACTGCTGATTTCTAGAAACTCTCCCTATTCTGTGTATAGATCATGAACTGTGATCTCTGAGTCTAGTCATACCTCGAGGAAGGGCATTCTTGGAGCAGGGCTCAGCAGATACACAGGATGGAAGTAAGAGAAAAGTTCATGCTGGGGAATGCAAGTAGTTCTATACAGTTGGAGCACGGGGCATATGCCTGTGCTGTGGGATGGAGGCTCAGTGGGAAGAGAGACTGGGAAAATAGGCAGGGGAGAATCATGAAGTGCCCTAGGTAGCAGGTGACAGGGCAAGGGCTATATCCTGAAAGCAGTGGGGACCAGAGGAGTGTCAAGATGAAGTTAGCATGGTATAGTGAAGAAAGGCAATGACATACATACATCTACAGAGCATTTGCTCAGCTAATATGCTGGTTTTATTTAGATCATGTGTTGATTTTGGGAATGATTTGGGAGGTTAGGCTTGAATAAGTGATGAGGTGTCCTGGGGGCTTTCCCAAACCACTTCTTGGCACTGCCACTGGTGGGGTTCAGAGGAAAGAGAGAGAAGTTGGACCCTGGGGGCACCTGTAAAGAGACTTCTGCAGCTATCTGTGGAGGGATGCGGTGAGTTGGACTTGGGCAGTGGCCACGAGCATGCGGAAGGACAAGTCCCCACCCATGGTGAGGTTGGAAGGCTAGCCTCTCTCAGTCTCTCTCTATCTTGGCTGCCAGTCTAGACATCATCCTTTGGTTCAGAAACCTGATTACTGAGACTTTACCCACCCCAGGGGCTGCTCTATGGACCCAAGGCCCAGCGTAGCACAAAGGACAATGAGCTCAGCTCCTGGGCTCCTGGGGACCACTGCTTGCAGAAGGAGAACAGGCATGCCAGGTAGGAGTTTCTCAAACGCTCTTCCTCCTCCACCCCTTGATTTCGGGAATGCATAGAGAACCACTGTGGTTTGGATGTGAGACGTAGAGCACAGCAGCCAAATGAAGTCAGGCTGTCCGTCTGTTCTAAATTTAACTCCTTAACCACGTTTGGGCACAGTACCTTGTCTGAGGTTGTTTTCTACCCCAAATGTATAATGTCAGGGTGTGCCAGGGAGGGATGCGGGCAGTGACGGCACTCGGCCTAGGAGAAGAAAATACAAGCAGCCCCTACAGCCAATCTGATTAGCACCTACATTCCCAAGTGCACCCTCCACCCCGAAACCTCACTCCGTCACCAGTGACTGACTACAGGCAAGCTGCCTTCTTCAAACAGATTTTGACAAAACTACCATTTCAGAGTCCCTGTGCATCAGCGTGATTCAGTGCTGCTTTCCTTAACTACTTTTAGGGGCATAAAATTTGGAAAATATTAATAATTGCTATTTTAAGCATTCTCCACGTAGAAGGCACAGGGCTAAGCATTCTCTATTTGTTATCTCACTTAATCCTCACAGCAACCCTGTGAATTAAATACTATTATTAGCTTCTTTATACATATTGGGTGAAAAACCTTAGAGTGATTAGATAACATGCCCAAGGCCTCCCAGCTAACCAATAAATAGAGTCCTAGACTTGAATTCAATATTATCTCAAACCAAATGGTACTGCGCAGTTTCCTCAGGGAAGCAGGGAGAGATAAGCTGCACAGACCAAATGAGCCAGCCAGCTACTTGTAGACAGGTAAAATAAAGTATCATACAAAGGTGAGGGCACCTGAGTGGCTCAGTCAGTTGAATGTCCAACTCTTGATTTTGGCTCAGGTCATGATCTCAGGGTTCTGAAATTGAGCCCTACATCAGGCTCCATGTTCAGTATGGAGTCTGCTTGAGATTCTTTCCCTCTGCTTCTCTCCTTGCTTGCATGATCTCTCTCTCTCTCTCTCTCTCTCTCTCTCTCTCAAAATACAATAAATAAAATAAAATAAAATAAAATAAAATAAAATATCATCATCCCATTACAGAGAGAGAGAAAAGGAGGAACACAGACGAGTGGTGTGCCCCAAATCTCACAAGAAATGAGCTTAAGTGCAAGTACTGGAACCAGGATGCCTATCTCCAAGAAAACGATCCTGAGTGAACAGCTATTTTGCTGTCAGATATTTAAAAACAAAACAAAACAAAAACAAAAACAAAAAACAACAAAAAAACCCTTTTTACTGGGACGCCTGGGTGGCTCAGTTGGTTAAGCAGCTGCCTTCGGCTCAGGTCATGATCCCAGTGTCCTGGTATCGAGTCCCACATTGGGCTCCTTGCTCCGCAGGGAGCCTGCTTCTTCCTCTGACTCTCCCTTCCACTCTGTCTGCCTGTGCTTGCTCTCGCTTGCTCTCTCTCTGACAAATAAATAAATAAAATCTTTAAAAAAAAAAAAACCCTTTTTACTTTGAACTACTTTTAAACCTACTAAAAAGTTTCAAAACTAGAACACAGTTTCCATATATCCTCTAGGCAACCTTCTCCAAAGTTAATATCTGATATACCTACAGCACAGCCATCAGAACCAGAAAATCAACACTGGTACAACACTGAAGGCTTTACTGAACTGAAATGTCATCAGTTTTCCACTCATGTTTTTTTCCTGTTCCAGACTTCCATCAAGATCCCACGTTACAGTTAGTCATTATTTCATTTTAGCTCCTAAAGAGTGTAACAGATCTTTAGTCTTTGTCTTTCACGACTTTGACACCTCTGAAGAGTACTGGTCAGTTATTTTGTGGAAAGTCCCTCAGTTCCTGTTTGTCTAGTTTTCACATGATCAGACTGAGGGTAGTACATTTGGGGCTTGAATGTCACTGAAATGATGCTATATCCTCCTCAGTGCATCTTATCATCAGGTTTATGCTATCTGTGTGGCTTACAGCTAGTGATGTGAGAAAGTGATTTCTGCTGGGTGCCCCACATGGAGAAGGTGGTTTCTCCTGGGTGCCCCACATGGAGAAGGTGGTTTCTGCTGGGTGCCCCATATAGAGAAGGTGGTTTCTGCTGGGTTCCCCACATGGAGAAGGTGTTTTCTATTGGGTGCCCCACATGGAGAAGGTGGTTTCTGCCGGGTGTCCCACATGGAGAAGGTGTTTCTGCTGGGTGCCCCACTACAAAGCTGCTCTCCCCTCTGGCCCATAGTTGGCAAGTATCTTGGGAACTATATCTCTGAGACTCTATCTATCCTGTCTCTCTCCAGACGTTCACTGACTGATTTTAACATTCATTAGTAAAACTTGCATGCAGCAAGCGTCCCTGTGCTGTGTGCTTACTGTTCAATTTCAATTTCTTCCATTCCATTTGTATTAATGTGAATTCCATTGTACGGAAGGACTGTCCATTCATTCCCATCTATCTATACAATCAAATATCTTTTATATCCTCATGAGCTCATGGATATTTATTTTATTCTGTGGATTCTAATCCAATACTATCATTTTCTATTTTGTTGCTCAAAGGGTTCAGCTTTTTCCATAAGGAGCCCTTGTGGGTTTGCTGCTAGATATCTTGCATCACACTGCTCAATGTTCTCTTCATTAATTGAAGCAGCTGCCCAAAACAAAAATAGGAATTATTTCTTGGTTCCTCTTTTTATCTCATGTCTCACACTCTCTTCCACTTTCATCCTGTTTCCAAAGTCTAACAGTCTCAAAATCCTCAGTTTGGGATCCTTTACTTCTCCTTGAAACCACTATATTTTGGTCTTGTTCTTGCCAGTCCCATCCCCCTGCCCTCCCCCCAAATAAATCCTTTTCCACTTGGCAGATGAAATAATGTTCTGATAATGTGAAGATCAGATTACTCCCCTACAAAGGCTCCTGGTGCTCAAGCCAAAGAGTACCAATTCTTAGCTTGACTTGCAAGAGCAGCCATGATTTGGCCACAGTCAACTTCTTCATTCCTATCTACTAGTCCTCCATCTGTTTTGTGATTCCACCTCTGAGTTCCTCACCTTTCTGACAATAGCACATACCATTTCATCTTTCTGTGCTGTTGCACCTGCTATTGATTTTGCTTAGAATGCCCTTAATCATGAAAAGCAGATTAATAAAGGGGTTTATTCTCATTAGTGCTTTCTCTATTAATTTTGCAGATGTCTTAATACCCCAACTCAACAAATGTTGGAGAGGATGTGGAGAAATGGGAACCCTCTTACACTGATGGTGGGAATGCAAGTTGGTAGAGCCACTTTGGAAAACAGTGTGGCAGTTCCTCGGAAGGTTAAAAATAGAGGTACCCTATGACCCAGCAATTGCACTACAGAGTATTTACACCAAAGATACAGATGTAGTGAAAAGAAGGGGCACATGCACCCCAATGTTCATAGCAGCAATGTCCACAATAGCCAAACTGTGGAAGGAACAAAGATGTCCTTCAACAGATGAATAAGTAAAGAAGATGTGGTCCATATATACAATGGAATATTGCTCAGCCATTAGGAAGGATGAATTCCCAACATTTGCATCAACATGAATGGAACTGGAAGAGATTAAGCTAAGTGAAATAAGTCAAGCAGAGAAAGACAATTATCATAGTTTCACTTATTTGTGGAATATAAGGAATAGCATGGAGGACATTAGGAGAAGGAAGAGAAAAATTGAAGGGGGGGGGAATTAGAGAGGGAGATGAACCATGAGAGACTATGGACTGGGGAAACAAACTGAGGATTTCAGAGAGGAATGGAGGTGAGGGGACGGGTGAACCCAGTGACGGTATTAAGGAGGGCATGCATTGCCTGGAACACTAGGTGTTATATGCAAACAATGGATCATGGAACACTACATCAAAAACAAATGATGTACTGTATTGTGATTAACATAACATAATAAAAAATACCCCAACTCAGAGCTGGTTTGCAATTTATGGAACCAATGCTGGAATTCCTCATTCAATAGATATCCATTTATTCAAAGGACCCTCAACTATTTTCACAACTTCCTGGACATCTAATTTATTTCTTCTGGAGGAGTGAGAAGGGGGTTTTGTGGAATATTTTTAAATATTCTAGGTGAGTTTCAATCTTGTGGCAGAGCAAGCAGCATTGTGGACTGTGATGGGAGGTTAACTCTATGAGTTGATTCCTTCCCCTTTTGTGGATGACGCCATCACCTCATTGTCACCATCATTGCCTCCCTATCACTACCAATACCAAAGCTCATTGTGCTCCTGTGATCACCATCAGCAATAAAATCTGCACTAACATGATGACTGCTGCCCTCATCAAATCCAACAACAAAACTAAGCAATGAGTATCTCGCCACTACCATCACCATTAACCACCACATCACTAAACCAGCAAGAACTAGCCTTTCCTAATTGTCAAGAGCACTAAACATCTCCTATGTGCTACATCATTTATCATACCTACACATTTTATACATATATATGTACAATACATACATTGATCATACACACACACATAATTTGTTTTATGTATGAAGAAACCTCAACATGAAGAAATTAAGTAATTTGTTCAAGATTACCTGATTGGAAAAAAAAAGAAAGAAAAAAGATTGATTGGTAAGTGCTAGAAAGGATAGAAATGCTGGATATAAGTACTGAGTGAATTTAAATTCAACTCTCATATTATACAAGTGGGGAAAAAAATAAAAGGAGACTGAAGACAAAAGGTTGAGTATGGCCCAAACCTTGCCTTTACTCTTGAACTACAGTCATTGTGCTACAGAGACCCATTTTCCCTTCTGGATGGCAGTATTATGTTTAGATTTTTCCTATTGCACAGTTTTTGGTTTTGTTTTGTTTCATTTTGTTTTTTAGCATCTGATACAGACCTGTATTCACCAAAAAGACCAAAAGAAAATGAGCAAAGAACCCCAGAAAAATACTTAAGAGGTAGTAAGAGTGATTGTTTTTCCCCAAACCCCAAAACTAAACTTGATAACATATGATTTTTTAATTTTTATTCACTTGAATCCATCCCATTAACACTGTGTGAATTTAATGTGCTGTCTCAGAATGAACATGGAGGCATCACTTAGTCCCCCAGACTGTAGCTCAGTAGCCAAAAAAGAATTCTGAGTCCATAACTAGAGAGAAAGGAAAAAGTCTTCTAATATGATTGACACAGATGGAGAAGCAATGAAGCAGAGAAATGAAAGATGGTTACACCAGAGGGCAGAGGTAGATTTGGAGAGTCCCTTTAGTCTCAGAGGTAAGAAAAGGTTTGGGCTTGAATGACATGGATTAGTTGTATATTTGAGGGATGAAATGGTTTGTAGCTTCTGAATGGTTTTCTTCCTCAGGTGAAGCACACACCCTGGTCTATGGGAAAAGGGACAAAGCTGCCACAAATTGAAAGGAGTTCAGAACTGGGACTTCTGGGAATTAAACAGGGAGTGTGGGTTGGCCACAGATCCTCTAGTTAGGTTTCTGAGACATTCTGCTGGGCAGGTCATGAAATTCTGACAACACCCCACCCCTCCTCCTTTTGTAAATTCTGAGTCATGCATACCCTCCTCCCTTTGCACTTACTCTTTCTGATGTGCCCATTCTTCCGGACCCTGAAGTCCCAACTGAGGCTTAAGTTAAGACTTAATTGCCTACTCTAGATTAATCATGAACACCTGGTCTACCATGTAGTGTTCCTTCATTTCTATATCCCTATTAGAATATTAAAAACTACAGAAGATAGTAGAAAATACAGCAAAAGTAGAGACAGATGGCTCAGATTTGATTCTAAAACATATACGGAATGAAGGAAACACAAATCTACACACAATGTCTCATACTGATTTTGAGTCTTATTCAATCTTAAAGTTATTAATAGCTCAGTCAGTGTGCTTATAGCTTTCCTGTCCATGTTTCTCCATCTAATGTTGACGCTAGAAAACTTTACTGGTTCCTCATCTTGCTACCACCCACCAAAACCCTGCCTCAGTATTCTGCCCATAGTCAAACTTTGTACTGAATCTGTCATTAAGATACTCAGTGAATATTTCTGTGACTCTATTATACCATCAGGATAGGAAGGAAGGCAGGGAGGGAGGGAGGTAAAAACGGAGGAAAGCAAGTCAGCCGGCCACAGTTTGGTATTTTCCGTGAGTTTATCTTAGGAAGAGGATATCATATAGTAATGAACAACTACAAAAATTAGAAGTATTCCAAGCATTGTGAAATAGAAGCACAGATAAATTTTTATTTGGAAATCTAACCTGGTTGGGAGACCACAATGACTTTTTTTTTTTTTTTTAATATTTTGACAGACAGAGATCCCAAGGAGGCAGAGAGGCAGGCAGAGAGAGGAGGAAGCAGGCCTCCCGCTGAGCGGAGAGCCCGACGCGGGGCTCGATCCCAGGACCCTGGGACCATGACCTGAGCTGAAGGCAGAGGCTTTAACCCACTGAGCCACCCAGGCGCCCCCCACAATGGCTTTTTCTGTAGTCACATTTAGACGAGAGATGAAGAATAAGTAGATTTTACCCATACAAAAAAGATAAAAATGCATTCTAGGAAGAGTCAAAAAGCAATGGGCATGCCCAACAAATAAAGAGAAAATTGGGGGAACATCAGCTGTGGTTGTAGATAGTTCTACAAGAGTGGTAAGAGAGAGTGGTAAGCATTGCAGGAGGACAGTTAGGCAAGGTGTAGGACACAGAAGACATACAGGCTAGGTAAAGGATGTTAGACTCCAATCTGGAGCAGTAGTTGTTTTTTTTGGCATTCTGTGTTTAGTACATCCCTCAGATAATAGCTTCTTAATAAATGCAAAGTTAAATGACCTGTGAGAGGCATCAGTTGACGGAGAAAAATCCACTAAGCGCTGCTTTTCATTCATTCCTCACACAAAGATTTCTCTGCTGTAACAGAGGTCTTACAAGGAACAGGAATGTAACTACACCTCAGTTCTCTCATCTGTTAAATGGGGCATTATGACAATCCCAAAAGGTATTGCATGAAAAGCACCTGATTCCTAGTAGGTACTGAGTAAAAGTTGTAATCTTTGTCTTCCTCCCGTGCTTTTAGATTTAGATGGTCACTGACTGTGACATGAAATATAAGAGTATCATAAATTGTAAGATAAGAGAATCACAACAAAGATTCTCCAAGCAGACTGTCAAATTAATGACAATATCACTAATAATTATAAACTTATTATCATATAGAATTATATGTATTTTATATATATTTTATTTATATACACAATGGGGGAGAGTAGAAGGAAGCAAAAGGGCCTTCATTAAAAGCCCAGAGAAACATCAGGTGTTGTCATTTATATGCAGAAAAAGAGCAACTTGGAACCCAATAATGCTTCAGACTGAATTCCAACACTAAATGCCCTAATTCTAATGGCCTCTTCCAGTTGAAATATTTTGTCTCCATTAAGTCTATAAAACCTGGGTTTCCTTGTATCCAACCCCTTAGCAAATCATTCTGATTTTACCCTCTGAATACCTCTCACCCCATTTGTTTTCCTCTCTATTTGCTGTTGTCACAATCCAGTGTCTCATGACCTTTCCCTAGTCTCTGCACTTTGTGTTTTTGCTCTCAATCTATTGCTCCACTTCGCCTGGTGAATCTTTCCACACCCCACTCTGGTCTTTACCAAAATTAGTCTGTGCTTTGGAGGAGGTTGTAAAGCTCCCCAGGCCTGAAATCCCAGACTCTTCACAACTATTTATATTTTGCCCTGCCAACTCTTCTTTCCTTTCCCTAAACTTGAGCCAAAATAATAGGAACATGGATCGATAGAACAAAATAGAAAACGCAGAAATGAACCTAAACTTACCAAATTATTGCCTTTGTTTCTTACACCTGCTTTTTTTTTTTTAATCAAACAGCTCCCTCTGCCTGTATTTCTCCCTGCTCCCTGCCTCTAACTCAGCTCCTTTACATCCTCAGCTGAAATGTCTCTTCTTCCATGAAGACTCCCAAGTATTATCCAACCTTACCCCCGCAAACACTACCCCCAACTTTTCAGCTGGAAATGTTCTCCAAAGTCTTTTTCTTTCTTATACAGTGTTGGATTATTCACTTATTTAAAAAATTCACCTGCGGCAATTTCTTGTTTCTGATTCTATACTACAGTCCCATAGAGGACAGGAGCTACATCTCATTCTTTATATTATCCCCAGTGCCTAGCCACGTGCCTTGACACACAAGAGCTCAATAACTCTTGTGGGAATGAACTGGTTATTCTGAGTCCTTTCTGTAAATTGCAGTAAAGAGAAGAGAGCTGAAGCTAGTTCTGAAAGATACAAGAATAATCCCCAAATAATGGTAATTCATAACATAATTTAGACAGAGAAAGGAGAAACCCAGAGAGGGTTTTCTTCCTTAATGTTTATCTTTGGAGGCCTCGTGTGCATTATGGCTATAAGAGTCTCGGTCTTGCTCAAAACTATTTTTTCTTCTTTTTCCTGGCCCTCCCCCACCTCACTTTCTTTTTACAATGTTCTTAAAAAGTTGAGAATGGTTTATCTTAGCATTTGTAAGTTTATTTGTGGATGCAATTGTGAAGCTCATCATGTCAGTTTTATGAGAAGTCTGAGTCCATTGTCCTTAGAAAACGAAAATGATTAACATTGATTTGTTTTGTTACCCAATTGTTTAAATTATAATAACTCCCCATCAGGGTTTTTTAAGTACAGCTGTGTTTATGGATTAAGATCTTCTGACTCAAATATTTACAGTGTTCCAAAAATTATGAGAACATACAGTGTCAGGAATTTTCCATAGGCTGCTCCCTTGAGTTGGAATGGGTTTCTGTTCAACTTGAAGGAAGACTTTAGACAATTGCAAAGGCCATCAACAGGTCTATATAATTGCATCCCCAGACAGGCACCAAATGGAATAGCTCTGGAGTAGGGAAACAGTGGCCAACATGGCCACATTCACAGTCATCCATGGTGGTATTAAAGGAGCAGGTATAGAGTGCTTAAGCCCCTAAGGCTATGAAGGACAAACCCTACTAGTCTATACAATCTAGCCTGTTGCTTTCATTTAATTCTATATTGCATCAAGATGCCTCTGCCTTAATATATTTGAAGTTCAACTGACCTAGAGTGAAAACAGAACTCCACCATTTTCTAGTTCTATGACCTGAGTACTTCATCTTTCTGGATTTTCTGTCCTTACCTATGGAATAAGGGTACTGGTGGGAACATGAAGAGATAGCATGATGTACACATAGTCAATGAACACTCATTGGCTTCCTTCTCCTTTAAGCCAGATTCCATCCTTGAAAATACTGGCTTAAAAGTGGTATTTTTCTCCCAGAGGAAGCTTTTAAAGGGTAGAAAGAATACTGTGTTGGCATGTGAAACTGAGGTTTCCAGCTTGTCTCTGTGGTCACCTTGCCGTGGATCTCAGTGAACCCACTTTTCCTCCCTTGATCCCATCATGTTATCTGCTATTATGTTATCTGTTATCTGTTACCTTGTGCTCAGGGATAGGCTTCTTTATGGCTAGGACTGTGCCTTATTTGGCCACGTATGCTGTGTCACAGTGCAAAGTCTATGGTAAGACCTAAAAGGGGGGTTGTTGAAGAAGCTGAGAGAAGGAAGAAGCGAGAGAAGAAAATGCAAAGGAAAAAAAGGGAGGAAAGAAAGAATGAAGAAAACAATCTACAAATCTGGGATAAGCAAACTTTTCCTAATCCATAGGATAGTTTACAGATGGAGAGAGATAACTAAACAAACACACACACATACTATATTGAATGATAAAATCACATCAATGACCTACCAAGATTTTTATTGTACTTAGTTTAAATATCACTTTCACATCTATTATCTAATTTGATGCTGCAAAGTCCCTTGAACTAGTTTGGACAGGGATAATTACCCCCAATCAATGTGGGGTTAAACTCATACTCAGATCATTGAAATTATTCACCCAAGGTCATATGGGTAAATTATGAATTGACGCTATGGCACCTACTTCCCAACCTGAAATGCAGAGTTCTAGCTAATACACTATGCAACTCAAATGCACTGTGGAAATTCAGGGAGGGGGGGGGTGGCCACAACCCATAAATTTAAATGAAAATAACGAGAAAGAAAACAGTGAGGAATTATATCTTAGATGAATCAGTTACCAAAGTGTTGATGGTCTAGAAAGGGAATTAAATTCATATAAAAATTTCCAAAGAAAGTTGCAGAACATAATATATCTCCTAAAACACTAGACAGAAGCTAACTAGTACTGCTTGTAGTCTTCTGATAGAGGGTAGACAGGAAGCTATCTGAGGTCAGACATGCCCGCTCTTCAGTACCAGCTCAGCTACTTATCCATTCTGTGACCCTGAATCATGTGAACTTTGAGTCTCAGTTTTCAGTGTGTAAGTGGAATTAATAATACCTGCCTCATACAGCAGTTCTGAAACTGAAATATAATAATCTATGGAAGACATAATGCATTTTAATAATATGGCCACCACTACAGAAGGGAGAAACATTATCTCTGAAAACGTCCTTCCATTTCTGGGGTGAAGACAGATTCTGCTCTGCCATACTATTGTTCTAGTTGAGAACTGCGCCTTGTCCTGACATTCTCTCCGTAGCCTTATAAGGACAAGCATAGTCCCTGACAATCCACCTGACAAGAGATATAGTCCTGAACAATGCTGAAATGTGGGTAACCCCTCATGGGAATATTCTGTGCCTGGCAGCAAGAAAGGCTTACAGAGTGGCAGTAGAGGTTTGTCAAACCCTGCTTGCACCAAGTGCCTCATCTTTCTGGAGACACTCTCACCCAGGAGTTCCAGCCAACATTCTATCCCTATTCTGGCTATCTTTTGTATCGACCTGTGTCTGCTCCTGACTTCTTTATGAAAGTGAAACCCACCTACAAAATTTAATTCATTTGTTTGTCATGTTAATCATTCACTTATCCAAACCATCTTGACTGCTTCCACATGCCTGGTTCCATGCTGATTTTGTAGATCAATGATGAATTTAAGACAAGGGTCACTGAATCCTCATCCTAACAGCTAAGGCCCTAAAGACAACCTGGTTAAAGGAAAGGTTGAGACTGAGTGAAAAAGATCTGAATCTGAATTCTCATAATTATCTCTTTGGGCCTCAATTTCCTCATCTGGCAAAAAGAGGTGATCTCTTAAGAGTTCCTGGAAGCACTAGAGAGAAATGTGTTTAATGCACCCAGCAGATAATAAATATTCATCACATGTCTCTTTTTCCTTGACATAACTTTTCATAGGAAAAGAGAGGTGGTTGTATTAAGGAGGTGATAAAAAGTCTAAAGAGCTGGCTAAGATATTAATCTCTCATTTGGCATGTGCTCAGTTATTTTTGAATGAATGACTGAAAGAGTGAAAATCTCCAAGGCTCTTACTGTGTCTTCACTTCTTTGTTTTCTTCAGCACTTCTACAAAAAACACTGAATAAATGTTGAAGTAGAGAATTCATATATCTTGAGAACCAAGGAATTACAATATTTTAGATAGATATGGCCCAGTACAGAATGGCCCAGTACATCCCCATTTTTTCAGGAAGGATCAACATGACATACTTAGAAAGGATAACTTAGGAGAGGTTAATGAAGAGATGATTTACAATGAAAAGATGATTTACAAAAGCATGATCAGAGTCAGAGTCACTGAAAAGAACCACCACAAGCCTGGCAATAGCACTCTTAGGCCTGAGGAGCTGAGAAGAGGGAACAGCGTTACTAGTCTTGAGAAAGCAGACTACTGTTGTAGGAGACAACCTCTGACAGGGGCTGTGGTCTTCAGATGAAGGACTAGCAACTGTTCACATGTGGCCTGACAGGGAGCATAAGAATGAAAATCCCAATCTCCACCATCTTCCTTTCTTCAGTCTCTTTCATAAGTGGTCAAGGGACCTGACTGATACAGCACACACAGGTCAGTCTGTTAGGTTCAGAGAGCAGAAGGGAAAGGGCAAAATGATGGTGGTACACTCAAAGAATGGTCAACAGCCACATCATAACTGAGAGCAAATTGAAACTTGAGGAAGAATGGTGACTTGTCCACATGGAGGCTCATTAGCAGAGCTGAGATGACAACTATGCTTCTCCAGAGCAGTTACTTTGTGGCAGGCACTATCCACATGTTTTCCCTTGTATTAATTAACTGACTGAATTCTTATATCAATCTATGAAGTAGCACTCGTAACCCCCAAGTGAAACTGAAATATTCCACATTAAGTTGTTCTTGATCCAGTTACATAAAATGCCAGAAGTATCTAATAAGTATCTAATCAGAGCTCATGAAATGTTGATAGAGGAGGAAAAACTGGAGTAGAGTAGAGAATGAAATCCAAAATTTCAAACCTCTTCATCTGCTAGAGGCCTGGGCATTAGTCACCTAATGGAGCTATAGTAGACAGAACAAGGGTTCCCCAAAGAGGTCTGTGTTCTAATCTCTGGATCAAGTGACTGTGTTACATTATGTGGCAAAAGAGACATTGCAGATGTGGCTACAATTATAGGGAGATTATCCTGGTTTATCCAACTGGCTTTTTAATGACATGGGCCCTTAAAAGCTGAGAACATTCTCCAGCTAGAAGCAGAAAACATGTGGCAGAAGGGTAAGTCAAGCAGATTTCAAGCACAAAAACTGTTCAAAAACAGTTGCTCGATCTATGGTCCAGCCATGTGCAAGGGCTAGAAAGAGGCCTCTAGGAACTAAAGGTGGTTGACACCTGAAATTCTTCCTTACAGTCTCCTGATAATGGCCCAAACCTTGATTTCAGCTTCCTGAAACCTGGAACAGAGAAACGGCTGAGTCTACACAGATGTCTGACCTAGAGAACCATGGGATAATAAATGTGTGTTGTTTTAATCCAGTTTCTGGTAGTTTGTTAGGGAAGCAATATAAAAACTAATACAGGGGTACACTGTATAACTTGCAAGTGTATAACTTGCACTGGATCCTTAGGAGCTCTGAGTTCTGTAGACCCATTCTTTTTCAAGCTTTTCATTGTACAGGATTCTATGATACCATATTCCTTTTAAATATTGCTTGGACCCACTAGAGTAGCCCAAATTTAAGGAAAAAATTGACAACACTACATGTTGGTGAGCATGTGGAGCAACTGGAACTCTCATATATTGCTCATGGGGAATATAAAATGTACAACTGGGGCACCTGGGTATGTCAGTTAGTTGAGCATCTGACTCTTGTTTTTGGCTCAGGTCATGATCTCAGGGTGCTGGGATTGAGCCCTGAGCCGGGCTCTGCACTCAGTGGGGAGTCTGCTGAAGATTCTCTCTCTCACTCTCCCCAGTCCAAGTAAATAAATTAGTCTTTAAAAAAATTATGAATAGTACAACCACTTTGGAAATATTTGTGATAGTTTCTTATAGAATTAAATGTAAGTGGATATTATGAACCAGTAATTGTACTCTTTAGCACTGACCCAAGAGAAATTAAAACACATGACCACACAACAACTTTTACATGAATATTCACAGAAGTTTTTTTCAAAATAGCTAAAAACTGGGAACATCCCAGGTTTACATTAACAGAAGAATGGAAGAAAAAACTGTGACAGTTCATACTACTTAATACTATATGGAATGTTCAGGAGAGGTAAATCCATAGAAATAAAGCATACTAGAATAATGGTTGCCAGAGGCTAGGGGCAGAAGGGAAAGGAAATGAGGAGTGACTGCTAAAACATACAGGATTTCTCTTGGTAGTGTTAAAATGTTCTGGAACTAGATGGTAGTGATGGGTACATAACCTTGTGAGTATAGTAAAACACACTGATTTATACAATTTAAAGAAGTGAATTTATAGTTTATCAATTATATCTCCATTTAAAAAACAAAAAAGAACAGATTACAGAAACATGCAACATAGGTAAATCTCAAATATTTACACAGCATGAAAGCAGCTATACACAAAAGAATAGACACTTTATAAATCTGCTAATATGAAAGTCTAGAAAAGATAAACTATGGTGGAAACAATTCAGAAGAGTAGTGGTTTCTAGGATGATAGGATGGAGATTCACTATGGAGTACCATGAGAAAACTTTCTGATGAGATGGTAATGTTTTGTATCTTTTTTTTTTTTTTTTTTTAGATTTTATTTATTTGACAGAGATCACAAAGAGGCAGAGGCAGGCAAAGAGAGAGAGAGGGAAGCAGACTCCCCACTGAGCAGAGAGCCAGATGTGGGGCTTGATCTCAGGACCCTGAGATTACAACCTGAGCCGAAGGCAGAGGCTTAACCCACTGAGCCACCCAGGCACCCCGGTAATGTCTTATATCTTGATAGGAGTTTGCTTTTGTCAAACCTCATCAAATGGCACACTTAAGATTTATGCATCCATTGCATGTGAGTTTCACCCCATAAACAAACAAACAAATACTGAACTCCAGTAAATGGTATATAGGCTAATGATTTATAGGAGAACATACTGATGTTTGCAACTTAATTTGAAATGCATAGAAAAAACCCCACTATGTTGTTAATTAAATAGAGGGGTGAATGGATATGTTATAAAACAAGTGTACTAAAATGCTAATTGTAGAATCTAGAACACAGGCATACAGTATTTACTATAAAGTTTTTACATTTCCTTATGTTTGAAATGTTCTAAGTAAAATGTTAGAAAATACTGCTTGGTCTCTATTTGAATATCTATAATGATGGTGTACTCATCTCATAAGATAGTCTATATTACTGTTTATCAGTTTTTGAGATCAGAATTGCTTTCCAGATATCCAGATATTGCTCTACTTCCAGCCAGTGGTCTTTGTTTTATCTTCTGGGCCCATAGAGAGAAAGTTTAATCCCCAAACCCTTCAGAGGCTATCTGAAGTGGAGTAGGAATGTGGGCTGTGGAGTGTGCAGGAGCTGCTTCTGCACCTTGAACCTTACTATTGTAAGTGTGGTTCTTCTACCAGCAGTGTAGACATCACCTGGGAACTTATGAAAAATGCAGAACCTAGGGGTAGCTGGGTGGCTCAGTCCATTAACCAACTGACTCTTGCTTTTGGCTCAGGTCATGATCTCAGGGTCAGGAGACTGAGTCCTCCTACCCATACTCCCACCTCTCTCTCTCACAATAAATAAATAAATAAATAAATAAATAAATAAATAAATAAATAAATGCAGACTCTCAGACCTCATCCCAGACCTACCAAATCAGAATTGAACAAGATCCTCAGGCATATGAATACAAGTCAAAGTTTAAGGACTTAGCCAGGGCAATCATGCAAAAATACAAATGGGGCTTGTACCAGGGTAGTAGCATTAAGGGAAGAGTGAATTCAAGAGAACTGAGACATATTTAGGACAGATAAGTTATAAAACTAAATTAATTGAGTAGGAGTGATGAAGAATAAGGGGAATCAAAGATGGTCCAGAAGTTTATAGTGTGAGTGACTAGGGATGTAAAGAGAATCTGGACCTGAAGTATACAAACCTTCTGCTTTTGCAGATATGAATACAATGCCAGACTCACAGAAATATGGCAGTCCTTAGCTGCTATGCCCTCTGAGCTTTACTTTGATATCTCCTCCAAGTATAAAACATGTTTCTCCCAGTCTGGTGCTTTTATGAGCAAAACTCTTGGGACCCTCTCTGCCATGGATTTGGCCTTGTTTTGCTCATCCAAACAGTGCTTTCTGAATGAATAATATGGCTTCCTTTCAATTTCCTGCCTCCTCCTTCCAATTACATAAGCACAACCACCAGTGTTTTAAGCATTTTTTTTAAAGGTATAGATCAATTCATCAATATTTCTAAATGAGGCTTTTACACAACAGAATGTCTGCCCAGGGACAACAGTTCTGCTTTCTTATTACTGATGATCTTGGTTACTAGGACTTCCTGGAGGGTCTTTTGTTTTGATGCTGTTCTAATGAACACATACCACTATTTTCCAACTCAGAGCAAATGTCCAGTAACATGTCCCATCCTTACTCTTCATAAGCCCTTCACCAATTCTGCAACTTCTATTAACTCTAATGGTTCTTACTGGTGGTGAATGTTCCCTCTGAGCATGCTGGGAGCTCAACTAATTGGGTCTACTTTATTGTGACCTGAAATAGCACTGGGGAGCAGAAACCTAGGGCTGACACCTGGTTATCTCATCCTTCAAGAGTCAGCTCAAATAGCTCAAATAATACATGCTTAGCAAAACCCTAAGCTCCCTACCTATCTCTAAATGTGACTCAGGCCGTTCGGAACCCCCTGGATTCTGTATACACTTCCATTCTAATTGTAGAGGGAAAAATATATACATTAACCTAATGGCTGGCACAGTAATTACTCGTGGAAGGGGAAATGTTTTGTTTATCAAAGTACCTGATTAAATCTTGGGGTGGAAAGTGAGACCCCAGGGACATGGTTAGAGAGAGTCAGGAAATACAAGTGATACAAAATTGTTCAGTACTGAAGTCAGTGAAGTTGAAGGACAAAAGAGAGGGGGAGAGAAAATGGGCAATGTGGTAAGAGACTGGAGACTGAATCCTGGGCACGTATGAAGCTTGAACTCAGGTCACCTGAAGACCAGTAACTGATGACACAATTATAGTCATCTACCTCTCCCTGGACAAGAAAGGCCATGAGAAGTCTTTATGGAAATGGCACCATGAACCATACACACACATGTATAAGTGCAATAGCTCACTTACCCAAGGATAACTATTTCTAACACAGCCCATATGACCTAGGGATAGACAGTGAAAGGCCTCCGAGAAACCGACATGAAAATTATATAGTGGTGCCTGGGTGGCTCAGTCGGAGCATCTGACTCCCAGTTTCATCTTTGGACATGATCTCATGGGTTGTGAGATAGAATCTGAAGATTCTCTCCCTTTACCCCACACCCCATAAACTAATTAACTAATTAACTCTCTCTCCCCCCAAATAAATTATACATATATATATATATATATTAACCCTTGATAATAATGCATCCCTATTACCCATAGAGCTTGCACAAGGCATCAGGAACTTTGCAAAGAGTTTCTCCGCATACATTATGCCTTATAATATTTACAAAATTTGCATGCATTCTTGGAAGGCTAAATGGATACCGAGCTCTCTGGGTAAGAATATGATAGGGCTCGGACTAGAACTCTCATTCTGAAAAGCCTATTCTTCACCAAGTATTCTTAACAGAACACACCTTCCTATGGACAAATAAAAATGACTACTAAACCAAGTCTTTGTCTTTGACCCATAAAATAGCCCCTTGGGTTCCAGAGTAGAGCTTATTTACTCTTACATTATATAATAATTTAGTGATGTGTGGCTATCTCGTTGATTTATTAAAACATTCCTAACTAAAATGTTAATGGGGAATAGTGGTGAGGGAATCTGAAAGGCAGATTCAGTGACAACTTCAACTCGTGTTGGGGAACTGGGCACCAAAGTGTGAGGACAAAAAGAACAGAAACAAAACAAACGAACAAAATACACAACCCAAACAAAAAAACAATTGGTGTAAGAAAACTGAACTCTCAGGCAGGCAGCTGGAGTCCTCACTATACTCTGGTACACCACATTACTGCGAAGAGTGTTAAAAAGAAATCATGTTACTATAGTTCCCATTTTGAAGTAACATGAAAGAATAAAATGTATCTCTGGGGTCAGTAATCCAACACAAATGGCTAAAATAACAGTGTGACAGTGTGTGATGATAAAGCTCTACAACAGAGAGAGACTGAAGTGTTCACCTTGCTTTGCATATATTAGTATTCTGACCTGGGACTTCACCATCCCATGTCATTTTGCTCCTCTCTACATATTATACTACTTGTGTCTATTTCTGAGGGTCGTTGGGAACAGGAAGCTGATGACACATCTAACATGCTTGGCCCATAGATTATGCTCAACACAACTATACTAAATTACATCGAAAGACCGCTCTTATGCCCAAATGGAAAAGCTGTGGCATTTGGAAGAGTTTTCCGACGTGGAGTGGGTTCGTCTGAAAATGGTACATGCATAGAGTATTAGGAGGAGAAAACAGGATGGGGCTTGCCCCCTCCTGTGTTATCTATCTCCACTTTGTGGAGGGAGGCATCATGTGTCAGATACACTAGCTCTCGTTCTTCATATCCCAGCCAACATTGCCCAGGAGACAGAAATAGCATTCATCGAAAGCCGCAATTACCTCATTTCACTGGCCCGTTTGTGCAATATGTGCCTTGCCTCACAGTCACTGCACAGGGCCAAAAGTCCAGCAAACAGAGCCGCTGCTTGTCCAAGAAATGGCCCTGCAAACAGGAGAGGACGGCATGTTCTCTGAGCAGATTGGGACCCTTGGCTGTTTCCCGGGTGTTTTTGTTTTTCAGGCCAGAAACAGTGTCTGAAAACTCCTGGGGATTTCCCAAACCCCATTCGTCAGGCGGCGAGGCTTCCTCTGACATCATCTCTGGGTGATGGGGTGCAGAGAAGGGGTCACACACAAGGCAGTCCCAGGACAGCTTTAGCACGATTGCGGGAAATTAGAGAACTAGTGCCAGAGTGGTCAGGAAAACAAGGAGAACTTTCTGAAACAGTGCTTGGCAGATAGTGGACATTCAAAAAGTAGTTCTTGAATGAAACGCTGAGGGAGTAAACGACTTGACCTCCAAATCATGCATCCAATATATGGGAGAGTTGAGATTTCAAGGAGGGTGACTAACTGTCCTCGTTTGCCTAAGGCTAAGGGGCTTCTGTGAATATGTGACTTCTGTTACTAAAGTCAGAAAAGCCTTAGGCAAGCTTGAAGGAGTCTATTACTTTAATTTCAACCCAGGTGTGCCTGACTCCAAAGCTCATGACTTCAAACATAAAACTCTATGCTCACAGAGTCTTGAGTTTAATAGCAGTATTAAGACAATGGAAGAGACAGCTATCATAGAAGTTGAAAGGGCCCACTTGCTTGGGAGAGGGAGTGAACACCTTAGTCAAGCACCATTCACAATCACCATCACTCCTCCTTTCTAAATACGCTCCGATTTTTTTAGGAAATCCTTCTATTATACATGCGCTTCAGTGAGCCAGTCACAGAAACTGTATTCCCCTTACCAGTCAGTGCTTTAAAAACAAGCATGTGACATAATTTTGACCAATGGAACATAAGAAGTCTGATGGTCAGATTCTTGGCAAGGTTTCCTTGTTCTTCAAAAGAAAACAACATCAACAAAAGCTCTTTTCACCCACTGGGCATAGTTATGTCTGTAAGTTACACTTAGAACCATGGTGGCTGTTTTAGATTCGACCCCAGGAACTAAAGCTAGGCTGGAGGATGGGAAAGGAAAAAGGACCTGATCTTTCATGGCACTGTTGAGTTATTAAATTGACCCTATAAAGCCATCTTACTTCATGATTTCCGAGACAATAAATTGTCTTTATTATTGAAGGTATTTGACACAGGTGTTCTATTATGCAGCCAATAATATCCTAGTGGATTCAATATCCAAAGTGATATGCCATCAGAGGAAGGAGAGATGCTTCCCATACAATGGCGCCAGGGAAGTCTTCATGAAGAATCTAACACTTGCACTGTGCTGTGGAGGAAGGATATGCTTTCAATAGGCAAAACCACTAGAAGGAAATAGCACTATTTAAATTACAGAGAACATATAGCTCTGGGTAGAAGAACTGAAGAAAAGCAAGGAGTCTAATGGCTAAAGCCTGGGCTTATGGAAATGATTAATGGAACAGGAAGCAGGAAATGTACTCAGGAAGTAAGAGCATGGAAGACTTTAAATTCCAAGCTAAGTAAAATAGATTCCCCCATAGATGATGGAGAGTCACAGAGATAAATGGCTAGAATATCACTATACTTCTTCCCCAAATTACTGCTGGCCACTGTTAATTTCTCCTTCTTTCAGATTCACTTAATATTTAGAGCCACAATTCTCAATGTTAGGTGTGATTCTAACACATCTCTCTCTCTCTCCCTCTCTCTCTCTCTCTCTCTCTCTCTCTGTGTGTGTGTGTGTGTGTGTATATATATATATATTTGGTATGTATATAAGGGATGTGAGCATGGTATATTGCTCTGGAGAAAGGTCTGGATGTTTTTTTTTACTTTCCATTAAGCTCTTAGGTGATTCTGAGTGCAATCAAGCTTGAGAACCATTAATGGGGCCATCTGTAATTTTGTATATTTACATCTTACTTTTAAAAACTCTACTAGAATTTAAAAAATAATTATCATATTAAAATAATAATACTGGCTTAAAAAACTCAGTATTATCAGTAAAAACAAAGTATACACTGAAAAAAATTCTACTAAAATGTCAATTTGGAAGACATATTGGAGATTTTCTAAGTAAACAGCTTTTTAATTTTTGGCTAATCACTGTCCACCTACCTCTAAAATAATGTAAAGGCACTGGAAACTCTAATGAGCCATGAAAATGCATTATTACCTCCACCACCATTATCATTTTAATTGGGATTAAAAGAAAAAGTATAGAAGTTAAATGATTTGTCCAAAATCAACCTGCACATGACCATCAGACTGGAATTAGAAACAAGTATTCAAAATCACTTACCTAGTATTCTTTCCATTAAACAGGGTTGTTGATATTTCAGTTATCCATATTTCCCCGATATGTTCTGCAATTACTCTTTGCATAGAAAACATGAGTTCCATTTTGTTGCATCCTTCCAGCAATATCCTCCCACTGCAGCTTTCCTGGGTAACTTACATGATTAATTAAATCTCACTTATCTAGTGGTTCCAAAACAGTAGCATGCATCAGAATTACTTGGAGGGCTTGTTAAAACACAGATTTCTGGACCTAACCACCAGAATTCCTTATTCAGGAGGTCTGAGGTGATTCATAGTCATAAAATATTCCCAGGTGAGGTCTATGCTAGTAGTCCAAAGACCACACTTTGAGAATCACTACACTTGTGCAATTCCAGAGATGGATTTTTTTTTTCTTTTTGTCTAAGAATAGCCATTTTTCAGTCAAGTAAAACTGGTTTGTAACCCAGCTGTGGCACTTTCTACCTGTGTGACTTGAGCAAATTACCACCTCTATTTAAATCTTAGTTTTCAAATCTACAAAATGGAGTTGCTAACATACTTAGAAAGTTGACTAATGACAACATAACCTCGTTCAGTGGTTGTCATAAGAAAGGACTCACTGTTTCATAGCTCCTTTTGTTGACTTTCCATTGACAATCTACTTTTCCCATGAAGAGAGATGTTGCCTGGCTCTCGTTGTAAATTCATGATTCCTCTTGTAGTTGGCTCTCCTTCAATGAGCCTGAGTTTACACTTCTTCCACCAAATTACTAACACACATATGGAGCCTATTTCTAGGAAATGTTATGCAAATCATTTCAAAGGGGGAAAATATGATAGGCAAATTATGTCAATATTATCCTCAAAGCAGTATTTTGGAGATAAAACCTATCCCATATGTTCTGTTTCACTTACTTTGGCATTTTTAACAGTTTAACCATACCAGCTGCTCCCGATCACTAATTGCCTACAACATTAAACAATGGATGCATATCAGTTCCTGGACTTTCCTTCTATGTCAACCTCAGAACTTCCAGATATTTATAAGTTTCTCCAGGTCGCTTCGTTCTTCTCATGCTAAATTCTGTCAGTCTATGAGCAGAAGATGGTGTAAGACAGATGAAAGTGACCTTTGGCATGAGCCTTAGTGAAACCAGAGCAGTAGCAGATGGGGTTCCAGACCCTAAGACAATCTGGCTCCAAATACAATCTTTCCATGATTCAAAAGACCTTGACTAGGTCTCCCTTACTACTCCTGGTTGGTGGGAATTTTCCATATGAGTTGCTTGAACCTTCATTAGAAACTTTGTACCTCCATGCATCTTGTCATCCATGCTAGAGACTTGGAATTCATTGTTGTTTCTTTTCTGATCCACCATTTCAAGTCATTGTCCAGGTTCTATCAGTGTTTCCACTTAAACTCTTGACTCTATTCTCTCATTCTCTCAATCTCTACTGCTCCTACACAAGCCACCATCATTTTTTTTTTCCTTTTGTTAGTTAGGGTTTCTGCACCATCATTTCAACTAATATTTCTTAACTGATATTTCCTGAGTACTGTTGAATTCCACTTCACCCATGCCTCACTCCAGTTGGAATGATCTTTCTAAGACAACAGTGTATCATGTCATTCTCTTAAATTCCTTTCCAGTGACTCCCCACTGGTCTCAGAAACTAAGTCAAATCTCATCATCCTGATTGACCCTAAATCTTCCCTGTCCAATATGGTACCCATGAACTACATGTGGCTACTTAATTAACATTTAAATTAATTAAATTTACATAATATAAAATGAAGTTCTTCAGTCACACTAGCCACATTTCAAGTGTTCAATAGCCATGTGTAGCTAGTAGCTACCATTTTGGAGAATAAAGAGGCAGAATATTTCCTTCATCATAAAAATTTCTATTGGAAAGCCATGCTACAAATATCAAATACTGGTTAACATTATTTCCATCGTTGTAATGCTATTCATGGCCATCACATGGGAAAATGGTACCCGCAAGTACTGCTGAACGGAATTTAAGTGATGTGGGCATTCTACAGTGCAATCGTCCTCAATGAAATTAAGAATGTTTATATGCTCCAGAGAATTCTCACACAGCTCTCAGAGGGAATGCAGCTAAAGATGTTTGTCACAGTATTGTTTTTGCTAACAGGCTACAGGAGAAAGTTAAGTGTTCATGACCAGGGGATTGGATGAATAAAATACGGAAGATGCAAATTATAGAATACTGTGAAGCAGTCACAAACAAATGACTAGATGCTCACATACCTATCCTAAAAACATAGTATTATATTCCTACTGTCCTAAAAACATAGTATTATATTCCTACTGTGGAATGTTATTCAATAGTAATGATTTTTTTAAAATATTAATACATGTAAAACTTGGATGAATCTCACAGATATTGAGTAAAAAATTAAAAAGAAAAGAAAAGAAAAGAAAAGCCAGACATAAAAGAGTACATAATGTACAATTCCATGTTTATAAAACTCATTGAACATGCAAACTAACCTATGGTAATAGAAATCAGAACCCTGGTTGCATCTAATTGGGGGATTTACTGTAAAAAGACAGAGGAAAACTTTCTAGGGTGATGGAAATGTTCTGTTTTGATTAGGGTGTCCATTACATGGAATATACATTTGTCAAACTCGTTTAACTGTATGCTTCAGATCTGTATATTTTACTGCATGTAAATACACCCCAATAGAATGTTATTTAAACATACACAATTTTAAAGGGAAAAAGATTAGTTTCAGATGAGATATACAGCCCTCTATATATGCATCCAAAAGCACAATACGTATTTTACAAAGATACTAACATATAAAAGGACATAAACAAAAAAATTGAATCAATATTTTTGGTGAAAACCACAGGAAGCAAATGCTAGTAGGGATTAGGGACAAAAGAGATAGAAATTAGGATAAAGTCAACTAGAAAGGCTCCATAAATGGTTTAATCACTTAAGGTGATTAAACCCTGAGGAGTATGGTCACTTCAATTTACTTTCTGCACCTGAAACTGATAATACCTTCACTGGGAGAAATCTCTTTTTTCCAAGGGTGGCTAAACTGGGATTGTGTCCTATTGGTATTGTCTCTACACCCTTTTCATGAAGTAATCTTGGCTGTAGAAAGGAGAAATGAGATAGGAACAAAGAGGAGGTGGAGCCTAAAAGAGAGGTAGGGGATGGGTAAAATAGGCAATACAGAGATACAGCAGGAGGGGAAGATGGAGGAAGAGAAAGAGAAAGACATGGCACATGCAGACATTTGAATCCTCGGAGTGTCTGAGCCAGCTCCATCTCTGAAATTTTTAGTAATATAAACAAATACATTTCCCTCCCTTTTTATAGCCCTAAACTAATTTGAATGGGTTTTCTCTGTCATTTGCTCTCCAAAATGTGGTAATACCCTAATGTCATTTAACATTTAAGAAAATCTGACTTCAGTCTGGTTTTAGCATTTTGAAAACTTTTTGTCATGGAAATATTCAGATAAATATAGAACTAGAAAAGATTCATGTTAGAAGTTTTAGCAAGTTTCAGTATATAGTGAATCTAGTTTTCTGCACCTCACCAGCCTTCTCTCTCATATGTACACACACTTTTGGATCAGTTTGAAACCAATGACAGAAATTTTACCATTTTAAATATAAATATTTCAATCTGTATCTCTAAAGAAGTCTTTTTCAGAATAGGACTATAATAGCAAGATCATACCAAAAAGAAAATTCCCCTAAAATTACCAAAATAGGCAATATTAGATTTCACTGATCATTTAATGAATGTAATTTGACTATATATTTTTTTTAAATTAGGCTCCAAATAATATCTAAAACAATTAATCTGGAGAATATGTCTCTTAAATTGATTTTAATTTTCAGGTTCCCTGCTCGTGTCTGTGTGCATGTTCATACGAGAGCACCTACATGAGCTTGTGTATAATTTGTTTGTTGAAGAAACTAAGCAGTTTGTTCCTGTCGAATTTTCCTTATTCTGGATTTTTACAGCAGTTTTTCTCTCTATTTTACTCTGGTCCTTTATGTACTATGAACTGGTTTATTTATCTCAATTCTCTGGTAAGAATACTTTATAGTAGGTATTCTGTAGTTCCTGTTGTATCACATCAGAAGAAAATTAATGTCTTATTAGCTCTTAAATAATATAGAGGTTTCTCAAAAGTTAAAAACAGAAATACTCTATAATCCAGCAACTTTACTACCAGGTATTTACCCAAATGATTAATAAATACTGATTCCAGGGGTGCCTCAATGGCTCAGTGGGTTGAGCTTCTGCCTTTGGCTCGGGTCATGATCTCAGGGTCCTGGGATGGAGGCCCTCATCTGGCTCTCTACTCAGCAGGGAGCCTGATTTCCCCTCTCTCTCTCTCTCTCTCTCTCTCTGCCTGCCTCTGGGCCTACTTGTGATCCCTGTCTGTCAAATAAATAAAATCTTAAAAAAAAATACTGATTCTAAAGAATAAATGCTCCCAGATATTTACAGCAGCATTATCAACAATAGCCAAGTTATGGAAAGAGCCCAAATGTCCACTCTCTGATGAGTAGTTAAACAAAATGTGGTAAACACACACACACACACACACACACACACACACACACACACACACAGGAATATTATTCAGCCATAAAAAAGAATGAAATCTTGCCATTTGCAACAACATAGATGGAGCTAGAGAGTATTATGCTAAGCAATATATATGAGTCAGAGAAAGAGAAATACCAGATTATTTTATTCATATGTGGAATTTAAGAAACAAATCAAATGAACATAGGGAAAGAAAGAGGTAAACCAAGAGACAGACTCTTAATTATAGAGAACAAATTGATAGTTACTAGAGGGAAGGCGGGGAGGGGGATGGATTAAATAGGTGATGGGGATTAAGGAGGGCACTTGTGATGAGCACTGGGTGTTGTACAGCAATGCTAAATCAAAATACTGTACACCTGAAACTAATATACTAAATGTTAACTGACCAGAATTGGAATAAAAATTTGGAGAAGAAAAAAAAAATAAGTGATCAGTCCATTCCAGTGTTTTCAGTCTGATCTATCTATTTTCAAGTGCCTTACTAGCTTTTTATTTAAGTTTTGAGAATCCATTGATGATCATTCGCTATTTCATTAGAGGTGCCAAAATGTTGTTATCTTTTTATTCCCACCTTTAACAGCTGCAGTTCTCTATAAAGAATGATTTCCCTTCCACATTATTTGGAACCATGAGGTATAGTTCTTACAGAAAAGACAATTTAGTGTTTGAATCCTTCCCCATGTTTAATAGTTTCAGCGTAAATTTTAGTGGGAAATGGCATGTTGAGATCATAATTATTTGGAAACTAAGGTGCTCATTGCTAGTAGTCAGTACTGGTCAGACACGGTTTCTCAGACTTTTCAGTAGACAGAGCTAAAAAAAAAAAAAAATATATATATATATATATATATATATATATATATATCTTTAAAAGAAAACAGTTTCCTATTTGCCATCAAGTTCAGGCAATTTGCTTAACATCCTGATCGTCCATTTTCATCTCACCTGAAAAAAAAAAAATCTGATTCCTAAGCATGTATTTGTTTTATCCAACTATAATAAATAATAGTGGTAGAATAAGAAAATCGATTTAATACTATCAATATAACTGCTAAAAGCAAATTACAATTTTTGCAGTTCATTTTGTCCTTTGTATGTATTACCACATTACCAAATATTTTTAAGATTTTTATTTTTAAGTAAACTCCACACCCAATATGGGGCTCAAATCCACAGCCCTGAGATCAAGAGTCGCTCATTCCAGCAACTGCACCAGGCAGGCACCCCCACATTACCGTATTTGATAGTCTACTAAAATAAGTCTTCCATGTGTAGCTAAGTCACCAACTTAATACACAGTTCAATCTGTTTGTTACATTTTGATTTTGATTTTGAATGGTCATTTTTCTTTCTGAGTTATTTTTTAATTATGTAAAATATTCAAATGGCTCCAACGTGGTATCTACAAAATGAGATCTATTTAGACAAAGCAAGACTCTCTCTCCCTCTCCCCTCCCTCTTCCTTATAGATAACTGCTTTAATATGTTTATGATTTGCTTATTCCTCTCTTTTTCTATGTTTGCATATGTGGATCTTAGATAAGAGATAACATACACTATAAATGCTATTCTCCACCTTATCCAGCTTTATTTAAAAAATAAACAATCCTTCCTTTGAAATATCCTACTTTCCTTTACCTGCCCCAATTACTAAATTAAAAGTAGAGGTTTAAGAGAGCCAGTTTTCTTAACAAAAGGCACATTTATATTCTATAACCAATAAGAAAAGGGCTTGAAAAGTTAAAGTCTTTGAAGGCTAACATCTATAATTATTAGGATTCATAGCAGAGTTTCTTTCCTCTTTGGAGCTGAACAGATTTGAAGGAAGAAAGTGTAGGTTTTACAAATGGAAATGGCCTTGTGTGTATACCGACCTGGGTCTGTGGACATTAAAAGCTGTTTGACATGCACCGATCTTTTACTGGTAAGAATTTGGGAATAGCAATTTCTTTCCTGCTGCTTTGATCTCCTCCCAAATCCCGTGGTGGTATATTATGGCTGCAGAGAACTGTAAATGTTAGCAAGCAGCAATTTGAAAGACCTAAAAAAACGTAGTTGCAAAGGCAATTCAAACATCAGGTATCCCTCTCATCATCTGGACTCTGGTTTTAGAGCTATTGAGGGAATTCTGTCAAATCTCAAACTGCATTGGGTTGCTGATCTGGTATGAATACTCAAGTTACTCTGAATAGATGCATTTTCAATGCGTGAAAACAGCTGTTACTTTCTTCTGCCCTTTCCTTAAGAAAAAACCATACATACACACACACACACACACACACACACACACACACGAGTGCACGCGCACACACATATACTTATTTCACTGAAAAGGCATTTCTGGCTGAGGGTTAATACTGCTGTCTTGCATAAGGGGTTGTAATCTACCCCAGTCTAGATGTATGGATGATCTCTGATGTTCTCCCCTGAGTCTTTTCATAAGCATTTGCAGTTTGGAAATTGTGTTTACTAAGTGTGTTTTGGGGAGGCTGATGACAGAGAAGAGAGGCATTTACACCTCCTGTACAATGACTGTGAAGAAACTGAAGGGTCATAAGAAGGGCAACAATACAAATTGAAAATCCTATGTTCCCTTTCTTTTCCCTACAAACAGTGTATAGAACATAAATGCAGAGTTTATTTTTGGTGGTATAAATGTTATTTTACTAATACTGCTCATACTCAAACACAAACACACTGCATGCTTAGTATCTAAGTCTGTTGATGTGACTTATTGAAGTTCACCTTCTTTCACCATCTTGAATTGTCAAAAAACAATCTGTTTTTTGTAGAAAAATAGAAGTTACTTGCCTCGGGGAGACTGAAAGATGGGAAAGGGGGTGATGCGGAGGATACACTTTTAAGATCTTTGTCACTAACACCTAAGAAAATTTTTGACCTCAAAACATTTTAGTTTCAGTCACCATCCTTGTGAGGTAGAAAAAAATAGGAACTGATGTTAAGCCAAATGGCTGTCTCTATATATTCTAACCAAGTCAGTAGTAACTCCAGGAAAAAAAAAAAAAGCTACTATTTACTGTGTCCTTTGGAAAAACACCTTTTATAGTCTCATTATCCATACTCTATTTCTACCACATCCCTGTATGCCCTACTCCAAACCCCCTTACTTCTCCAGAATTAACAAAGACATGTTCAGGAAAGACCACTGAACCAGGAGCTTGGGAAGATTCTTGCTCAACTAACAACACGCTGTAACCTCAGACCAGCACTTCTCCTCTCTGCACCTCAGTGCCTCTCACCATTAAACAAGAGAGCCTTGGAATAATGATCTCCATGGTTTCTTTCAACTCTGACATTTGGGGGATCTACAAAAAATGTTCCAAGATATTAGAAGAATTCCATTTAAACACCTGGCCACTTTAGAAGGGCTTTGCATATATATTGTATTTCACCTGCTAAATCGCCAAATAAACCTGACATGAATGATCCCCAAGAGGACAGGATACCAAATTGCAAATGTCTGTTTGTGATGATGGAGGTCTTGTAATCTGAGCATTGATCCTAGAAAGCTGTTGGGTACTTCTCAGAGTAACATAAGATTATAAAGTGATGTGTTACCCATGAGAAATCCCTTCCCATTTACATTTCATTTTCCTCTGTGGTATTTAACTTATTTTTTATTATGTGCAGCCATCATAAATATTTATATTGCAATGTATTATTGGTCAATAAAGAAAAATCAATACTGGGTTTCTGCTGCCCAGAGAAGAGATTGTGCTTTACCTAATTCTAATAAGGATCAAAAAACAAAACAGAAAACGACAACAACAACAAACCCAGCACAGGTATGATAAGGACCCAAGTAGAAAAAAGAAACCATGTTATTTATCTTATATTTTTATAGTTTACATTTGCACACACTCATACAGATAAAACGATTTTTAAAGTGCTGCTTTGAGAAGACATGAACAGACATTTCTGCAAAGAAGACATCCAAATGGCCAACAGACACATGAAAAAGTGCTCAACATTCCTTGGCATCAGGGAAATACAACTCAAAACCACAGTGCGAGACCACCTCACACCAGTCAGAATGATGAAAATTAACCAGTCAGGAAACAACAGGTGTTGTTGAGGATGTGGAGAAAGGGGAACCCTCTGCGGAGAAAGGGAACCTCACTGTTGGGGTGAATGCAGGCTAGTACAGCCACTTTGGAAAACAGTATGGAGGTTCCTCAAAAAGTTGAAAATAGAGCTACCCTATGACCCAGCAATTGTACTACTGGTTATTTACCCTAAAGATAAAAATATAGTGATCCAAAGGGGCACCCACACCCCATGTTTATAGCAGCAATGTCCACAATAGTCAAATGATGGAAAGAACATCCATCGACAGAGGAATGAATAAAGAAGATGTGGTGTGTATATATATAATGGGATATTATATGGCCATCCAAAAAGTGAAATCTTGCCATTTGCAATGACATGGATGCAGCTAGAGGGTATTATGCTAAGCAAAATAAGTCAATCAGAGAAAGACAATTATCATACCATCTCCCTGATATGTGGAATTTAAGAAACAAGGCAGAGGATCATAGGGGAGGAGAGGGGGGAAAAATGAAATATGATGAAACCAGAAAGGGAGACAAGCCATAAAAGACTCTGAATCTCAGGAAACAAACTGAGGGTTGCTAGGGTGGATGGGGGTAGGAAGGATGGGATGGCTGTTTGATGGACATTGGGGAGGGTATGTGCTATGGTGAGTGCTGTGAATTGTGTAAGACTGATGAATCACAGACCAATACTCCTGAAATAAATAATACATTATGTGTTAATTAAAACAATATTAAAAAATATAGTTCTGCTTTGTTAGTAAGCCCTAATTCCATCTAACTGCCTTCCTACAGTACCTATGAACTACAGAAAATCATGAACTTTAAAGATTTTATTTATTTGACAGAGAGAGAGAGAGACTACAAGTAGGCAGAAAGAGAGAGAGAAGGAAACGGGCTCCCTGCTGAGCAGGGGCTCAGCAAGGACTCAATCCGGGGACCCTGGGATCATGACCTGAGCCGAAGGCAGAGATTTTAACCCACTGAGCCACCCAGGCACCCAGAAAATTATGAACTTTAAACAACACAGAACACTCACCGTCATAATTACATCATCATGATTATGGTTATATCTGCCATTAACTATAAAGACAATAAACTTGGAAATAAAGGGGAGAAACTGTTTGTTTGTTGCTTCCATAAACATTTTCAAGTATCTACCTAACACCAGGTAATATTTTGATGCTTGTTCCTCAGCTGAAAGGTTTATGCTCTTACCTTAAATAGAGGGGATATGCAAACTAAGAAGATAAATCCTACATAGACAATTAAAACAAGTTTATGTTATGGAGAATCACTGTTCAGATTCATCAGAGAAGTTTTTGAGAAAGAATTTTATAAGCTACAATCAGATTATCAAGAAAATTACTACAATCCAACTGAGGAAGTCAACCACACAAACAGGTAATTTTTTTAAAAAAAGATTTTATTCAGTAATTTAAGAGAGAGAGCACACACAAGTGAGAGAGCATGAGCAGGGGGAGCAGCAGAGGGAGAAGGAGAAGCAGACTCCCCACTGAGCAAGGAGCAGAACTCCATGTGGGGCTTAATCTCAGAACCCTGAAATCATGACCTGAACAAAAGGCAGCCACTTAACCAACTGAGAAACCCAGGAGCCCTCAGACAAGTAATTTTAATACAAGGCAAGAAATGTTCAGTGCTCTAAAAATCATAGCTATACTCAATGGGTGGTCTGTAGACTGGCAGCATCAGGATCACCTGGGAGCTTGAACAACACAGGAACACAGGTTCTACTCCAGACCTACTGCATTCTAACACACTTCCCAGGTGATTCATATGCACCTGGACATTGGAACAACATTGTTCTAAAAAAGGGAAATTTAGAGGAAGAGAAATCACATCCAGCTGCAGATAGAAGGATTCTTGGAAGAATCATGAAGACAACCTAAAAAGATGGATAGAATGCAGGTCAAGAAAGCTTTGTTTACAGTTTTTGTTTTTGCCTTTTTTTTTTCCTTAACATTGTTCAGAGAGGTTCCCAGCTACCCCATATAATAAAGGCCACCAGGCTAGAAGTTAAAACGACAAATGAAAAGAGGAACCATTACAATGGATGCCTCAGGAATAAAAAAGGATTGTAAGGGACCATTATGGAAAATTATACAAGAACAAATGGGATAACCTAGAACAAATGGATGACTTCCTAGAAATGCATAACCTACTAAGACTGAATCAAGAAGAAACAGAAGTCCTTAATAGACCAATAACAAATATGAAAATGGAAGTAGTAATCAAAAACATCTCAAGAAAAGCCCAGGAGCATATGGTTTCACAGCTGAATTATACCAAACATTCAAAGAAAAAAATAATACAAATTCTTCTGAAATTCTTCTGAAAAATAGAAGGAAAGGAAATACTTCCAAAATTATTTTATTGCCCTGACATCAAAACCAGACAAAGACACCACAAGAAAAGAAAACTGCAAGAAAATATTATCTCTGACAAACATAGATACAAAAATCCTCAATAAAGTATCAGAAAATCATATTTAGCAATACATCAAAAAAATTATTTGCCATGGCATTGTGGTATTTATCCCTGAGATGCAAGTTTGATTTAACATAAACAATTCAATTAATATGATGAATAACATTAACAGAAGGAAAGACAAAAACTGCATGATAATCTTAATAGATGCAGGAAAAGCATTCGATAAAGTTCAATATCCATTCATGATAAAAACTCTCAATAAAATAGACACAAAAGAAAGTTTCCTCAACACAATAAATGCCATTTATACAAAGCTTGAAATTAATGTCATAATCAATGAAGAAAAACTGAAACTTTTTTCTCTAAGATCCAATACAAGGCAAGAATGCCAACACTCACTGCTTCTATTCAACATAGTATAGAATGTACTAGCTAGAGCAATCAGACAAGAAAAAGAAATAAAAGGCCTCCAAATCAGAAAGGAATAAGTAAAACTGTTTTCAGATGACATAATCCTATTTCTCGAAACCCTTAAATACCCCATGCACAGACACAAAAAAACCTTTAAAAACTAATAAATAAATATAGTAAAGTTCCTGACTATAAAATCAACAAAGCTTCAGTTGTGTTTCTTTACACCAACAATAATCTATCAAAAAAAATCCATTAATAATAGCATTAAAATTAACAATATATTTTGGAATAAATTTAACAAAGGGGGTAAAAGATGTATATACTATAAGTACTGAAGAAAGAAATTAAAGAGGACACAAATAAATGGAAAGACATCCCATGTTCATGGACTGAAATAATCAATATTGTTAAAATGTCCATACTACTCAAAGATATATATAGATTCAATGTAATCTCCACCAAAATTCAATGACTTTTTTTCAAAGAAATAGATAAAAACAATTCTAAAATTTATAAGGAACCACAAAAGACACCAAATAGCCAAATTAATCTTGGTGAAGCAGAACAGAGTTGGAGACATCACATTTCCTAATTTGAAATTATATTACAAAGTTATAATAATCAAAACAGTACAGTAGGGGCATAGAAATAGAAACATAGACCAATGGAACAGAGTTCCATTGGAGTTGAGAGTTCAGAAATAATCCTATTCCTACACAGGTTACTAATTTTCAACAAGGATGCCAAGAATATACAATGGGAAAATGACAATCTTTTCAATAAAGAGTATTGGGAGAAGTGAATGTCCACATGTAAAAGAATGAAAGTGGACCATTATCTTACATCATACCACCAAAAACTTAACTCAAAACATATAAAGACTTAAAGGTAAGACCTGACACCAGAAAATTCTTAGAAGAAAACATGGGGTAACAGCTTCTTGATATTGGCCATTGGCCATGGCAATATGGTTTTGGATATGCACCAAAACCTAAGTAAATAAAAGCAAAAATAAGTAAGTGGAACTATATCAAACTGAAAAACTTCTTCACAGAAAAGAAAGCAATCAATAAAATGAAAAAGCAGCTATGACTTGAAGAAAATATTTTCAAATCATGTATCTGATAAAGGGTTAATATCGAACATATGTAAGGAACACACACAACTTAATAGCAAAAACAAAAACAAAATAACAAAATAAAAACCCAATATTAAAAAAAATAGGCAAAGGATCTGAATGGGCATTTCCCCAAAGAATACATACAAATGGCCAACAGGTATATGAGAAGATGCTCACATCAGTAATCGCCAGGGAAATACAAATCAAAACCATAGTGAGATACCACTGCACACCAATTATGGTATTGTCAAAAAGACAAAGAATAACAAGTGTTGGTAATGATGTCAAGAAAAGGGAGTCCTTGAACACTGCTGGTGGAAATGTAAATTGGTAAACTATAATGGAAAAAAAGTATGTAACTTCCCCAAAAAATTAAAATTAGAGCTATCATATGATCTAGCAATTCCACTTCTGGGTATATAACCAAAGCAAATAAATCACTATAGGCACTATATCCAAGAGACATTTGCACTCTCATGTTCATTGCAGCATTATACACAACAGGTAAGATCAAGAAACAACCTACGTGTTCCCTGATAGATAAATGGATACAGAAAATTTAAGGTTAGCTAGCTAGCAAGAATAGAATATTATGCAGTCTTTAAAAAGAAGGAAATCTTGGGGCACCTGGGTGGTTCTGTGGGTTAAAGCTTCTGCCTTCAGCTCAGGTAATGATCTCAAGGTCCTGGGATCGAGCCCCACATCAGGCTCTCTGCTTAGCTCTCTGCCTGCCTCTCTGCCTACTTGTGATCTCTGTCTGTCAAATAAATAAAATATTTGAAAAAAAAAAGAAGGTAATCTTGCATTTGTGACAATATGGATGAATGTGGAAGGTATTGTGCTAATTGAAATAAGCCAGACAAAGAAAAAGTTGCACAATCTCATTTACATGCAGGATCTTAAGAAGCTGAATATATAGAAGCAGAGAATAGAAGAGTGATCACTGGGGACAGAGAGGTTGGGAAAATAGGGAGATGTTGGTCAAAGAGTACAAAGTTGTGGTTATGTAAGATGAATAAGTCAAAAGATTTGATATACTGCATGATGACAATAGTTAACACTGTACTGAATACTAGAGATTTGCTAAGTGTTGCTCAACAACACTAATAACCTTCTGTTCAACAGAAACAATGCATTAGCTATTCCTCCTGCTCTATGAAGAAAAAATAAAGCATATTAATTCTATAAACTAGCATACATTTCTTAGAATCATCTCATCACAGACCTAAGAGAAATAAGAGTTCCTGATACTCACATTATTACCACTGAAGTATCAGATAGATTTTGTTTGGGCAAATGTATGCTTTAAATAATAAATACATGAAATTAATATATACTGAAAAAATAAAAAATCCCATGGGCCTTCCTTGTCATTGTGGCACAATTCTGCTTGGAAAAGGAACAGAAGGAATAATGCTCTGTCAGTTCCTAGGTTAATTACTAGTCATCATGTTGGCTGTTTTATGAGAAAAACATGTATTGTAATTGTCACATGTACAGATCTAAGTTTGCTAATGATCCTTTAAGAAGATCTTTGTTAATTATCTAATTTGTCTGGTAAATTAGGTTGATTTAAGACCCCAATATGCCTGCTGCATTCTCCCTATAGTTTAAAATTTTCAGAACTTACTTGAAAATATTTGGGGCTTAAGTTTTCCATTATGGAGGTTATAATTCTTTATTAGATTCTACCCCACCTCCACCCCCATTTCTAAATTACATTTGATGAAGCACGAAGGAAGACAGGACTTTGGAGAGGGAACTTGAGGTTATGCTAATTGAATATTGCTATCAAAACAAAAGAATCCTGAATCTAGAACATATTAAAATCTGGTGCAGAGATAGTGACAACAGCATTGCTAAGAATGAGGAAAAATGAAAAGGAATGGAAGGCATTAGAGAAGGACAAACTTAAACATACTCCTCCAGGTCATTTTCCCTTGCCCAGCCAGCACTGTCTTACACCTCAAGGAGTGAAGGTCTTTATGAAAGGAGATAAAGATGAATGATAAACAGGCTCTCATCTGATATAAGTACTGGTTAAAAGGGAGAGAATAGTTGAGTTTCATTCTTCTATACATAGCTATCCAACTTTTCCAGCACCATTTATTGAAGAGACTGTCTTTTTTCCACTGGGTATTTTGTCCTGCTTTGTTGAAGATTATTTGACCATAGAGTTGCAAGTCTGGGTCTGGACTCTCTACTCTGTTCCACTGGTTTATGTGTCTGTTTTGGGGCCAATACCATGCTATCCTGGTGATCACAGCTTTGCAGTAAAGCTTGAAATCAGGCAATGTGGTGTCCCCAGCTTTGTTTTTCTTTTTTCAACATTCCTTAGCAATTTGAGGTCTTTTCTGGTTCCATACAAATTTTAGGATAGCTTGTTCCAGCACTTTGAAAAATGCCCATGGAATTTTGATAGGGATAGCATTGAAAGTGTAGATTTCTCTGGGTAGTATAGACATTTTAACAATGTTTATTCTTCCCATCTATGAACATGGAATGAATCTTTTTGTGTCTTCTTCAATTCTTTCATGAGTGTTCTGAAGTTCCTCAAGTACAGATCCTTTACCTCTTTGGTTAGGTTTATTCCAAGTATCTTATGGCTCTTGGTGCTATAGTAAATGGAATTGATTTCCTAATTTCCCTTTCTATATTTCATCATTAGTGTATAAGAAAGCAATTGATTTCTGTACATTGATTTTGTAACCTGCCACATTACTGAATTGCTGTATGAGTTCTAGTAGTTTGGGGATGGAGTCTTTTGGGTTTTCCATATAAAGTATTATGCCATCTGTGAAGAGAGTTTGACTTCTTTCCCAATTTGAATACTTTCTATTTCTTTTTTTTTAATGAAAGCAAAATTTATTACCATACTTCTCATGAACCAGTTCTACTCTTCAATGGCTTATAACAAGTTTTATATACCATCCAATAATTTTAAATGCATATTAATATATATAAATGTACATTCTTTTGCTTGAACAAATCAATGCATACTATACACAGTATGGCTTTACATTCTTTTTTTTTAATTTTTTATTTTTTATAAACATTTATTTTTATCCCCAGGGGTACAGGTCTGTGAATCACCAGATTTACACACTTCACAGTGGCTTTACATTCTTAAAGATACTTAAAAATACTAGACATTTGCCATATGTGTATATATAGATCTCCTTTCATTTTAATTACTGATCACTATATTGTAGATACATCATGTTATATATAATTTTTATCTAGTATTATTAGTATTTAGGTGTTCTTTATTTTGTTACTGTTGAAATGTTACAAGTAATAACCTTATAAATGTAATTTTCCTTGCTTTTATGCAAATATCTTTTTTTTTCAATTTTTTTTTCTTCAGCGTAACAGTATTCATAGTTTTTGCACCACACCCAGTGCTCCATGCAATACGTGCCCTCCCTAATACTCACCACCTTTTTCCCCCAACCTCCCACCCTCTGCCCCTTCAAGACCCTCAGGTTGTTTTTCAGAGTCCATAGTCTCTCATGGTTTACCTCCCGTCCAATTTCCCTCAACTCCCTTCTCCTTTCCTTCTATTTCTTTTTGTTGTCTGATTGCTATTGCTAGGACTTCTAGTACTATGTTGACTACAGTGGTAAGAGTGGGCATGCTTATCATGTTCCTAATCTCAAGGCTGTCAGCTCTTTCCCATTGAGAATGATACTCCCTGTGGGTTTTTCATAAATAGGTTTTATGAAGTTGAGGAATGTTCCCACTATCCGTACATGAAGAGTTTTAATCAGGAATGGATCCTGTATTTTGTCAAATGTTTTTTCTGCATCAATTGAGAGGACCATGTGGTTCTTCTCTCTTCTCTTATTGATTTGTTCTAAACATTGATTGGTTTGCGAATGTTGAATTACCCTTGCATCCCAGGGATAAATCCCACCTGGTCATGGTGGATACTCTTTTTTTTTTTTTTAAGATTTTATTTATTTTTTTATTTGACAGGCAGAGATCACAAGGAGGCAGAGAGGTAGGAATAGAGAGAGAGGGAGCAGGCTCCCTGCTGAGCAGAGAATCCAATGTGGGACTCAATCCCAGGACCCCGAGATCATGACCTGAGCCAAAGGCAGCAGCTTAACCCTCTGAGCCACCCAGGCACCCATGGATACTCTTTTTAATGTACTGCTGGTTCCTATTAGCTAGGATCTTGTTGAGAAGCTTGGCATCATTATTCATCAGGGATATTTGTCTGAAATTCTACTTTTTGCCCGGTTTGGGGATCAGGGTAATGTAGGAGAGGATGTGGAGAAAGGGGAAAGGGGAACCCTCTTACACTGTTGGTGCGAATGCAAGTTGGTGCAGACACTTTGGGAAACAGTGTGGAGATTCATTAAGAAATTAAAAATAGAGCTACCCTATGACCTTGTAATTGCACTACTGGGTATTGACCCCAAAGATACAGATGTAGTGAAAAGAAGGGCCAGCTGTACCCCAGTTTTCATAGCAGCAATGGCCACAATCACAAAACTGTAGAAAGAGCCAAGATACCCTTCAACAGATGAATGGATAAAGAGGATAAGGCTCATATATACAATGGAATATTAAACCTCCATCAGAAAAGATGAATACCCAACTTTTGTTTCAATATGGATGGGACTGGAGGACTTATGCTAAGTGAAATAAGTCAAGCAGAGAAAGTCAATTATCATACGGTTTCACTTACTAGTGGACCATAAGGAATAACATGGAGGTCATTTGGAGAAGGAAAGAAAAACTGAATTGGGAGAGATCAGACGGGGAGATGAACCATGAGAATCTGTGGACTCTGAGAAACAAACTGAGGGTTTTGGAAGAGGGGGGTGGCGGGGATGGGTGAGCCTGATGGTGGGTATTATGGAGGGCACGTATTGCATGGAGCACTGGGTGTGGTGCATAAACATGACTCTTGGAATACTAAGAAAGATAAAATGAAACAAACAAAAAAATAGCATAACTACAAATTTTAATTTAAAAAAAGGGAGAGAATGGTGGAGTTTTCTTGCTAATGCAGATTAAAAGATCTTCTAGGCTTCTCTTTTCTTTTCTTTTTCTTTCTTTCTTTCTTTTTTGTTTTTTTTTTTTTAAACTCCCTGCCCTCACCCCACCCTACCCCCAATCCCGCATAGCAAGACAATAGCATCTTGAAGTGGTTTTTTTCTTGGCATTTTCTTATAGGAAAGGGAGAAAAATTCTTGGTATTTTAGCCTTCCCTGAGATATGACAGCAATGTATAACCCAATCCACCCCCATCGCCCCACCTGCTCATTGAAATATTTAAAGTATATGCTCATCTTAAACCTATGCTCTTCTAAACTGAAATAGAATAAAGTTGCAAGGAGAAAAGCAGAAAGATTTCTATACAGCAGAGCAGAAGCCCTGAGTTGGAGTCTGGGGTCTGCTCACAGTGGTATGGACTGTTTAGTGCTTCTGTGCTGCAGGATCCTTATCTGCTACATAAAAAACAAAAGGGGGGGTAAAAGTTTGAACTGCCTTGTAATAGCACTAGGTTAAAAATAGCTGACTACCGTCTAAATTTCACTGGGGGGAGGACTCCAGCTTCAGAAAAGCAGGTTTTATACCACTCTCATAGTGAAAAGCCTATCCTTTGGAGTATTTTAAGACCCGAGGTTTTGTTTTTTTGTTTTGTTTTGTTTTTAAATTCAATTAAATAACATATAGTGTATCATTAGTTTCAGAGATAGAGTACAGTGGTTCATCGGTTGCATATAACACCCATTGCTCATTACATCATGTGCCCTCCTAATGTCCATCACCTGGTGACCCCAACCCCACACCCACCTCTCCTCTGGCAACCCTCAATTTGTTTCCTATAATTAAGAGACTCAAGATTTGTCTCCCTCTCTGATTTTATCTTGTTTTATTTATCCCTTCCTTCCCCCATGCTCCTCTGTTTTGTTTCTTAAGTTCCACATACAAATGAAGTCATATGACAATTGTCTTTCTCTGACTGACTTATTTCATTTAGCATAATACCTTCTAGTTCCATCCATGTCATTGCAAAAGGCAAGTTTTCTTTTTTTGATGGCTGAATACTATTCCACTGTGGTATATATACCACATCTTCTCTATCTATTTATCTGTAGATGGATATCTGGGCCCTTACCATAGTTTGGCTATCATGGACATTATTGCTATGAACACTGGGGTGCAAGTTTCCCTTTGGATGACTACATTTTTATCGCCGGGGTGAATACCCAGTAGTGCAATTGCTAGGTTGTAGGGTAGCTTTATTTTTAACTTCTTGAGGAATCTCCATACTGTTTTCCAGAGTGGCCAGCCATACCAGCTTGCATTCCCACCAGCAGTATAAGAGGGTTCCCCTTTCTCCACATCCTCACCAACACTTGTTTCCTGTCCTGTTAATTTTAGCAATTCTGACTGGTGTGAGGGGGTTTCTCATTGTGGTTTTGATTTGCATTTCCCTGATGCCGAGAGATGCTGAGCATTTTTTCATGTGTCTATTGACCATTTGTATATCTTCTTTGGAGAAATGTCTGTTTATGTCTTCTGCCCATTTCTTGACCTGAATTTTAATTCTGAACTGATATAAATAATCCTTCAATTGCCTTACCTGTGAGGGGTGGACATAAGTTTCCTAACGTTATTTGTGTGTGTAAAAATTAAATGAGATAAACACAATGCCCAACACAGAGTAAGTGTGATAGAAAGACAGAGTCTTTTACAGACACTTTGCCCCTGCCTTAGAACACTAGTTTGAGCATGTGGGATCTGGTATACAGAATCCATTTTAAAACCATGAGAAAACAATCACATGGATGAAATCCTTGATGATATCACTGAGCCACAGAATCAGACCTGGAATTGTCAATTACTGGCCTTCTTGGTAATCAGTTGATAAATACCTGAATGGTTCTAACTACTATTAGTCAGGATTTGCTTATTTCTGATTGGCATCCCTGATGGTACAGACTAGTGCCTAATTGTGAAGAGCTCATGGGACAGACTCAAGTATGGGCTTTTAAAATTATGGGTTTGGAATGGTAGTTGTAACTTAGGTGCTGTGTTAAGACTTTTTTCCTGCCTTTTTTCCTGATGTGAACTCCTTGGGGACATTAATAATTTCTGTCACCCAGTGTCCAACACTGTATATGACACTTTGTAAAACTTCTGGTCCCAGAAAGTGTATATGACAAAGTGTATATTACAAAGTGTATATGACACTTTGTAAAACTTCACCTCCACTGTATGATGTTGGGAGGCGTATGTAAGTTTGGGTTTGAATCCCAGTCTCACTGAGGTGTTCTTGCTGTGTCACCTTGGGTAAGTTTCTGGGCCCCTCTATGCCTTGCTTTTGCCATCTGTAAAAGGGAGGCAATACCTTCTATGGCTCAGGGTTACAGTGGTTCAAATATATAAAGGAAGAAAAAGACCTTACAAAGGTGATAAACTTTTAAAGTATACCCCCTACTCCTATTTTAGTTATTATCTGGAATTTGGCCATCAGAACAAACTAGAAATGTGAGGGTCCTCTTCCAAATCTGTCTTAAATTGGCTGAACTGTGGTCATCACTATACGTTTTCTAGCTTGTTTGGAGGATTTGCTCCAAAACATCTGGCTGTTTTATGACTTTGACCCCAAAGTAAAATTCCACAATACCTCAAACAATAATTTTACTTTATTCAGAAAATGCTTTGAATCAGACCAGATAAGAAAAGCAAGAGCCTGGACTGTAATCCTTTCAACTGTCTTTTGATCTTTGTTTCTACTAAGAGTTCAATGCACAAGTCACTTCTTCACCACTAAAACAAGGGGTTTGTATGAAAAAAGCTAGTGATTCCTTTATTTCATAGCAGCAAAAGCATTTCAGCAAGTAAGCTAGGCTTAGTTCCCCATTATGACACATATAAGCTATGGTACCCTGGGCAGATAACTGGATGAACTACTGTCTTCTCATGAATAAAATAACACAAAAAATATAGGTTTTCCATGGGAACAAAATGAGATCACGCATGTGAAAGAAAGGTCCTAGCAAACAATGAAGTTCTACACGGTATCATCCATATTAAAATCACATGACTTATGAATCATTTCAGTGGCCTGTGTCTTTTTTTGTTGTTGTTATTACAAAAAGCAACTGGAACAAGAGTTTGCAATTCACTGTGGGTGCTTCCCCTTATTTTTCCGAGGAAATTTATTTTAAGAACTCTTGCTTGTGTAATGGAATCAACTGATCCAGAAATGGCCTGCAAGACAGCAGTCGGATATGAGCCACTTTCTTTTAATTCCTTTTCTTTCCAGTATCTATCAATTTCCTTGCTGAGGCATACCTTGAGACCAGCAGGTAAACTAAAGGTAGAAAAATATATAGAAAAGCTGTGACATATGACAAAAAACACCAAGTATTTATTTCCTAGAGGTGCTGAAAGAAATTATTGCAAACATACTGGCTTAAACCAGCAGAAATTAATTTCTACAGATCTGGAGGCCAGAAGTCTGAAATCAACATGTTCGCAGTATCGGATCCTTCTGAAGGTTCTGAAGAGGAATCTATTCCACACTTTTCTCCTAGCTTCTAGTGGCTGCCAGCAATCCTTGGCATTTCTTGGCTTATAGATATCACTCCAATGTCTATCTTCATCTTCACATAACCTTCTCTTCTGTGTGTCTGTTTTCTTTCTGTGTCTCATAAGAATATCTGTCATTGAATTTAGGACCTACTAGTAGTCCAGGATGATCTCATCTCAAGATCTCGATCTTCATTAATTATAACTGCAAAAACTCTTTCCAAATAAGGCCACATTCATAGGTTCCACACAGACTTATCTTTTGGGTCCCATTCAACCCACTAAAATAGGCTAAGAATTACACTAATGTGGAATGGAATCCCAATTCATATCCTAACAACTCAATTTGTACTCTTTGTGCCTTCATAACCTCACTTGTAAAATGGGGCCATGATAATATCTTTAAAAGACTGCTAGACCTTAAACAGATCACAAACACTGAGTGCCTATCATGTAGTAGGCACTCAATATATTTACTTTTTTAAAGTAAATTATGGCTTTGGCACATTTAATATTCATGAAAATGAAGGCCATCCCAAAGGAACAAATACTCAGATGTCGTGGAAACAATTCTGGCCTGGGTCTCAAAAGTTCTTTTCCAAATTTTGCTACTAATTTATTTTAATACCTTTGAACAGTTCTCCTAACCCACTCAGTGGTACACATCTTACCCTCCCCATGTGTAAATTGCATGGGTTAAACTAGATAACCTTTGACTAGACCCCTTTCTGAAGTTCTGGATTTTTTTTTAATTTTTTATTTTTTATAAACATATATTTTTATCCCCAGGGGTACAGGTCTGTGAATCACCAGGTTTACACACTTCACAGCACTCACCAAAGCACATACCCTCCCCAATGTCCATAATCCCACCCCCTTCTCCCAAACCCCCTCCCCCCAGCAACCCTCAGTTTGTTTTGTGAGATTAAGAGTCACTTATGGTTTGTCTCCCTCCCAATCCCATCTTGTTTCATTTATTCTTCTCCTACCTACTTAAGCCCCAATGTTGCATCACCACTTCCTCATATCAGGGAGATCATATGATAGTTGTCTTTCTCTGCTTGGCTTATTTCGCTAAGCATGACACGCTCTAGTTCTATCCATGTTGTCGCAAATGGCAAGATTTCATTTCTTTTGATGGCTGCATAGTATTCCATTGTGTATATATACCACATCTTCTTGATCCGTTCATCTGTTGATGGACATCTAGGTTCTTTCCATAGTTTGGCTATTGTGGACATTGCTGCTATAAACATTCGGGTGCATGTGCCCCTTTGGATCACTACGTTTGTATCTTTAGGGTAAATACCCAATAGTGCAATTGCTGGGTCATAGGGCAGTTCTATTTTCAACATTTTGAGGAACCTCCATGCTGTTTTCCAGAGTGGCTGCACCAGCATGCATTCCCACCAACAGTGTAGGAGGGTTCCCCTTTCTCTGCATCCTCGCCAGCATCTGTCATTTCCTGACTTGTTGATTTTAGCCATTCTTACTGGTGTGAGGTGATATCTCATTGTGGTTTTGATTTGTATTTCCCTGATGCCGAGTGATTTGGAGCACTTTTTCATGTGTCTGTTGGCCATCTGGATGTCTTCTTTGCAGAAATGTCTGTTCATGTCCTCTGCCCATTTCTTGATTGGATTATTTGTTCTTTGGGTGTTGAGTTTGCTAAGTTCTTTATGTCACCATACAGTACATCATTAGTTTTTTATATAGTGTTCCATGATTCATTATTTCATGTAACACCCATTGTAACACATGCTCTCATTGTAACACTCATTGTAACACATGCTCTCTTTAATACCAATCACCAGGCAAACCCATACCCTCACTCCCTCCCCTCTGAAACCCTCATATTGATTCCATAGTCCAGAGTCTCTCATAGTTCATCTCCCTCTCTCATTTCACCCCCTTCAGTTTTCCCTTCCTTCCCCTAATGTTCTATATGCTATTTCTTGTGTTCCCATTTAGAGTGAAACCATATGATAAATGTCATTTTCTCATTGACTTATTTCATTTAGCATAATCTCCTCCAGTCCCATCCATGTTGCTACAAAAGTTGGGTATTCATCCTTTCTGATGGAGGCATAATACTCCATAGTGTATATGGACCACATCTTCCTTATCCATTCATTTGTTGAAGGGCATCTTGGTTCTTTCCACAGTTTGGCGATTGTGGCCATTGCTGCTATAAACGCTGGGGTACAGATGGCCCTTCTTTTCACTACATCTGTATCTTTGGGGTAAATACCCAGTAGTGCAATTGCAGGGTCATAGGGAAGCTCTATTTTTAGTTTCTTAAGGATTGTCCACACTGCTTTCCAAAGTGTCTGCACCAACTTGCATTCCCACCAACAGTGTAAGAGGGTTCCCCATTCTCCACATCCCCTCCAACACAGGTTGTTTACTGTCTTGTTAATTTTGGCCATTCTAACTGGTGTAAGGTGGCATCCCAATGTGGTTTTGACTTGAATCTCCCTGACGGCTAGTGATGATGAACATTTTTTCATGTGTCTCTTAGCCATTTGTATGTCTTCATTGGAGAAGTATCTGTTCATGTCTTCTGCCCATTTTTTCATTTGCAAATATCTTCTCCCATTCGGTGGGCTGCCTCTTAGTTTTGCTGTTTCCTTTGTTGCGCAGAAGCTTTTTATCTTATTAAAGTCCCAAAAGTTCATTATTGCTTTTGTTTCCCTTGCCTTTAGAACACATTCTGGATTTTTGAAAGTATAACAGTTAAGACTGTCTTATGAGTAATTGGGTGAAAAACACCCCCAAACTCTTAAAAGCCCAACAAGAAAGACAATGTCTAGGCATTAATTTGACTTAGCATAGTTGTGAAGATTTGTGCTGGCTGAAATATAACTTTGTGGGGGTGGCTGGGTGGCTCAGTTGGTTAAGCACCTGACTCTAGGTTTTGGCTCAGGTTATGATCTCAGGACCATGGGAGCAAGGCCAGCATTGGGTTCTGTGCTAAGGAGGAAGTCTGCTTCAGATTCTCTCTCTCCCTCTCCCTCTGCCCCTCCTCCAGCTTGTACTCTAAATAAACAACAACAACAACAACAACAACAACAAAAAATCCTTTTTTTTTTTTTTTTTAAAGAAATATAAGGTACCTGGATGGCTCAGTTGGTTAGGTAGCTGCTTTCAGCTCAGTTCATGATTCCAAGGTTCTGGGATTGAGTCCCATATTGGGCTCCCTGCTCCACAGGGAGTCTGCTTCTCCCTATGCCCCTCCTCATTCTAGCTCTCTCTCTCACTCTCAAATAATTAATAAATAAAATCTTTAAAAAACAAAATACAAAAGAAATATAACTTTGGGGACAAAGCTTATCCTCTCATAATTTCAACTGAGATCCAATGTTCATTCACTGCTCTTCTAAGACCTAGCACTGCCTTTGAAAAATGTTCCCACTGCCTTCTTAGGGAGATAAAGGCTGGGGGCAGGAATGTTGAGATCATCTGGACAGCCACAAAACCATGCATACAACCAGGACTATCTATATCATTCATGGGGCTCCTCATGCAAAAAGTGGGACAAAGGTGCCAGTAAAGGTACTAAAACATAATAAGCTTTCTTTCTTCTCCACTCTTTCTCCCAAGCTGTCATGACATTTTATGCTTACTATTTCATACTGCACTACCTCTGTTAGGAGGCTACTCTCAGTGTGCAGACCTTCCTGGTGGACCAAGGCCCTACCCCATGCATTTTTGTATTCACCTGTCTACTGATGGGAGCACGCTGACTGATATGGCATGCTCTGGCCTGGGGCTGAGATTCAGTCTTTCCTTCTCAGGGTTGCCTGCTCTAACCCACTAGGGCAGGTGGCTATCAAAGGACTGCAACCATCATATTATGATGTACTTGGTACCTGGCTCAGGGGTGGGGGAAAGGCTTGCCTTAACCACTGACTCACCTGAAGAATGTACTAGGATGCTACTACCCTGGAGGGAAGGGAATGCTTTTGCCCCTCTCAGAGATACCATAGATCATATGTCTCCTATTCCCAAACACTCTGTCCTATACTCATGTTCCCACAGGAGGTGGAGGCAACAGTAGAACATGGCCCTCACCCTGGCCAACACTACCTCATTGTCATTCTGGATGAAGGACACAAAGGGCTCCTGCTCTGACCCAGGGTGAGGGGACACTCACAGATGGAAAATAAAATGGACAAAGGACACAGAGGGTAATTTATAGTCGCTCCACAAAGGGGCTTGGTTCAGAATCCACTGGTCAAGTACAATCTGATGATCCATTCCTCAGCCACATCTCTGAGCTCCCAGCCTTTCTCCATATGCAGGAACCAGTCCCTGGTGCTGCTTCCATCCTGGCAACCCACTGTCTATGGTTTTCCCAGCACCTCCTATCACAGTCAAGTCTAAGGAAGCCTGTCCCCTAGAAAAGTGGGAGTTTCCCCCTCCCATTTCTAAAGCTTTCTTATCCCAGGCCTCATCTTCTGCAACAGGATTGGGAAATTCCCCAGATGACTGGCAATAGGGAGTACACATTCTCTTTAGGGAAAACCTCACACTCACCCACAAGGGGGTATTGTGGCTCCTTGATGTAGAGGAGACAATCTCCACTGTTTGGTACTTTTCTGTGTACTGGTAAATAATACTAAGTGAGTCCTTTCTACTGCTGAGTTTCTGTCCAGTCCTCTCATTCACTTTTTAAACAAGTTTTCCACTAGATTGAGATGATGAGCACATCAGATCTACACATCCCCTACCTAGAATTCCTTTGCATCTATTCTCCTTCTCCTGTATGCAGCTGCTCATAATTCTATAAAAGCACTCCATAATTTAGGAAAAATATTTTTTCCAGGGGAGCAATTTTCTGAAGTCTTATTTTATTAAAAAATATGTGTGTGTATGTCACTGAACACAGCACTCATCAACTTATCTAAATTAAGGAATTTATTTTTGGTGTTGGTCAATTCAGATCTATCTAACTAGGGATGAGTTTTGGGGTTTTATTTACATTTATACCTAAAAAGCATAATAAACTGATTTTCTCAAAGTAAAAGAGTCCCTTTCATTCACTCGAAAGATGCTGATTGTGGATTTCTCATGTACTAGATACTATTCCATATGTGTGCTGTGGTGTGATTGTCAGCCAGGCACTGTACTGAACTAGGCAGGTAATTACGATTCTGATTTTCATGAGTTTCTAACATAGGTGAAAATAGACAACAGAGATGTAAACATGTGGAACAAGAATGTTTCAGATAATGATCAATATTAGGAAAACCAAAGGCAGCATAGTAAGCAAGTAACCAGGCTGGTGGTCCTTAGCCTGGATAGTCAAAGAAGTGTCTCTGAGGTCAAGACATCTGACTCATAAGGAGACAGCCATGCAAAGATCTGAGATCAAAGCTTTTAGGCCAAGTAAAGAGTTAGGGGAATGCCCTGACATGGGGAAGACCTGCTCTTGAAGAACAGGATGACTGTCCATGTGATGAGCAGAGTGAAGCAGAGAGATGTATGAGCCATGCTCTGATGGGGATAGAGGCCAAATCATATCAGGCATGCCAAGTAATTTGAAATTCAGACAATTAGATGCTTTTAAGCGAGGCAATGGCATGGTATTTTTCTTTCTTTCCTTTTTTTTAATAATTGTTATGATTTTATTTATTTTATTTTTATTTTTTAAAATTTATTTTTTATTTATTTTCAGCATAACAGTATTCATTATTTTTGCACCACACCCAGGGCTCCATGCCATTCGTGCCCTCCATAATACCAACCATCTGGTACCCCGACCTCCCACCCACCGCCCCTTCAAAACATGGGGAGTTAGAAAAGAGAAGGGAGTTGGGGGAAATTGGAAGGGGAGGTGAACCATGAGAGACTGTGGCATGGTATTTTTCAAAGATGCTTTGACAGTTTTGGAGAAAAGGCAGGGTAAATGATCATAGCGGAAACACAGAAAGCAGTCAGTAAGCCATTGAGAGGCACAGTGAGAGATGAATATGACTTGTGTCTGGATGGTACCAGCAGAGAAAGATAGGGAAGGAGAGATTTCTGGATATTTTCTGCAGGCGGAAGATGTAGGACTCACTGATAGATTCGATACAGAAGGGATAAAGGAAAGAGGGATCAAAGAGGACTCCTGTGCCACTGACTTGTGGCACAGGAGCAGGTGTCATGTGAAAATATTTTCTGAGATTGACAGATTGGACAGGAGGTAATTTGGAACAGATAATGAACCTCACCTTGCAGGAACCAGAGAAACTGTTTATAGCTTGACCAACACCAACATTTTCACCTTTATGTGTACACACAAAAAATTAAGCCTGTCTCTACTGGGTACCTCACTGTGGTTCAGTTCAAGACTTAGAACAGGACCATAAACAGAATAGGCCTTTAATACTATCTTTAATAATAATTATGATATTTTATTATAATATTAAATAATAAATATTTATAATAATAAATATTAGTTGAACAGTAGGAGAATAAAACAGATATACACAGGTAATAACTTTGCAGTTTATAAGGCACTTTCCCATCCATATAATCCTTGATCCTCACATTAACCCTGAAGAAGAAATAATATTACTACCCCTATTTTACACAAGGAAAAACTAAAGCCAAAGGGAAAGAGTGACCAGCTTATGCATGATTCCTCTGGATGAGCTGATCCTGAAATGCTTGGATCTTGACCTTCCTGTTGAGCCTTTGCTGTTGAGACAAAGAGTCCTGAGGGCTCTCTCTGTGTATAAACCTCCAGGAGCTTTTCCTTCCATCATTTTACATCAGCCAGACTCTGACTCACAGCTGGAAAATCAGTCTCTGTATTATGCAGTGACTTTCATGCATATACACCACAAGTTGTTTTCTGGAAAAAGCTAAAGTAACCCTCTTCTTTCATTTTCCTTCTCCCATTAACCATAGAATATTTTTCCTTGGAAAACCATGCCCAGGTTGAGGGACTTCTCCCTGGCTTTGTGTAGACTCTTTGATATGCTTGAAACTCAACAACTTTCCTTCAATCCCTGGGGCCCTGGAAACAGCCAACCCACATGTGGTGGGAAGCAAGGCAAGAGCAAAGGAGGAATGTGAGGAAGACACAAATACAGCACAATGTCTTCTTTCTGAGAAACTTCATCAAGGCTCTGATTCCAGTGACCTCACCTTCAAGCAATGCTGGCTCCGTTGCTCTAAATCAAAGTTGACTTGTGGTGGTGGTTCACATATTTTGAGTCTAATGAGCCTACTGCTTCTGATGTTACAAAGAAATCCTGAGGGTAATTAGCATCTGCCCTCTGAGACCAGAATAGCCAATGATCCTGACATATGCCAACTTCCACATTTTAGTCCATAATCCTAAAGGAAGGAAAACATAGGGCATTAGGCTGTCCAAATGGTGCGACCACTCAAATTGGGACACTAACTGCAACCCACCAAGGACACATTCTTTACTATCCTTTCAAGGAAATGAAACTGAATTATAGAAATCAGCTCTCAGTGATTTCATTCTTATCTCTCACTCTAATGCTTTTCTCAAAGCTCTGTGTACTATTCTCCTACTCATATTCTTCTAGTGCTCACTTGTCACAAATATATTCCAGTGCCTTTTGATGTCCCATGAGGCCATTCATGATTTGACCCAACTCTATCTCTGACTTCTTTTATCACTGCTTCTAATACTCATCCCCATATCAGCTACTCTAGTTTTCTTGCTATTCCTAGAACATGTCAGGAACTCTAACTCATGATCATTGGAACTGCTGTTCCATTTCTAACTGAATAGAAGGCTCTTTCCACAAGAGTCTCATGGGCCATTCCTTTAGTACATATGACAACTTAAGAGCACCCTGGTACTACCACAGCACTGCCGGTCTCTTTGCTGAGATTTAATAGTGCTGTGATGATTAATTTTATGGGTCTGCTTGCCTGTGCACGGAGTGCTCATATATTTTCTAAAATAGTATTCTGAAGGCATTTTTGGATGAGACTGACATTTAAACCAATAAACTGAGTAAAGCAGATTGCTCTCCCTAATGTGGGCGGTCCTCATCCAAACAGTTGAAGGTCTGAATAGAACAAAAAGGTTGACCTTCCCCCAGTAAGAAAGAATTCTGACTGCTTGCTGGACTTTGAACTGAGATATTGTTTCCCTGTTTGGTGGTCTTAAGTGTCTTTGCCTGTTACTTCTATTATCTCAGCCAATTTTGACTGGTTTCAGGTGATTAATTTTTCTCTTCCTTGGGGACCATATTGTCCTCTTCTGTTGCATGCCTGGTAATTTTACAATTGGATACTGAACACTGTAAATATTACATTATTGGGGGGCCAAATATATGTATATACCTATAAATATTAATTAGCTTTTTTTTTTTTTCTGAGACATGGTTAAGTTAGTTGGAAGTATTTTGATCTTTCTATGTCTTGCTTCTATGATTTGTTAGCTGGGACAAAAACAATTTTCTTTATAAGCCTGGTGATTCTCCATGACTATGGCAAGACCCTTCTGTGTTTTCTGCCCCATGAATCACAGGGTTTTCTAGTCTGGTTGATGAAAAATGCACTATTTCTGGTCCTAAATGAAAATCAGGTCTCTCTCTCTCTCTCTCTCTCTCTTTCTCTCTCTCGGTGTTTTCCCCCAGCTTCCAGGAGTTTCCTTACATGCAAACACTGTTTAGTAGTCAACTGAATGCTAGAGAAGAATCCTCTGCATATCTGTGAATTTCTGTCTATATACTGCTCTCTCCTCACCAATATTCTTCCCCATGAACACTAGTTACTTAGTTCTCCCTGGATTTACCGATCTATTACCTCAGTTCAGTGAGCCTAGTGACTCTGTGTATCCCCTCTTTGTTCTCTGACCCAGAAAATTTCCCAAGGCAGTAAGCTGAGCCAATTGTAAGGCTCATCTAATTTTTGTGTCATCTCTCAGGGATCACCTCCTTTTCTGCCAAATATCCAGTGTCTTGAAAACCATTACTTCATGCACATTGTTTGCTATTGTTGGTTTCAGGGGAAAGGTAAGTTGTCTCTGTTCTGCCATCTTGGCTGGAAGTGATGGTCATAGAGACTTTCAGGAGAAGGAAACCAAACAGAATGAAAGGATTTAGAGATCAGATTTTCCTGGATTTTATTGATTATTTTTCCATTTACTCTCTAAGCATACATAAGTGCTTTCTCCTTTCCACATGCGAGTGGTCATACTGTGAGACAAAGTAAAACTTGTCTCAGATAGTTGTTGTGAGGACTAAATGAAGTGGTAGTAATAATCCAACTGAGTGTGCAGGAAGAGTCAGTGTGCAGAAAGGGTCGGTGCCCCATCCTTCTGTCAGCACAGTGTACAACTGATCTACTAAACTTATATCAACTAACCACAGCCCTCTCCACCAGTGTCCACTTCAGAAACAGCTCCTCAACAGGGCTTGTGGAATCAGTTATTTGAGCATGACAGAAGGGATTCAAATTTATTTCGGCAAAATATTATCTGGCTGGAAACAATTTATCCTTGCCCCACTCTACTGTGACTTCTCTCGATTTTGATGACTAACCATTTCCCCTCTGACTTCCAAACAAAGCCAACACCTGTAAATTGGTGAAGTATGCCTTCCACCTGAAGCATAACTCTCCATCCTGAAGACTACCTTGTAATAAATACAGAAACATCTCAACTTTCTTCACATATTCTGATTAAAAGTCACAAACACTGAGTGTAGTTATAATTTGTAAAAAACTTAAATCCTGAGAAATAAGACCACTTTTTATTTGTCAAGGGCATGGTCAGTGCATTACTTCACATCCGGAGAACGTAGCCAGCTAATTTCACAACATATGTTATCAGAACCAACAGGGCAACATCTTTGAACGTTGGCCAGTTTAAAGAATGGCTTGTATTTTATAAACCCACAAAATCTCTAGATGGTATTAATGAGATCAGACTGATGCTACAAGGGTCTCCAGAAGCCAATCTCCAGAAGTCAGATGAAGGGGGAAAAAAAAAAAGGAAACTTTAGAAGGAGGGCCCAGCACTGACCATCAGAAGGGTGGCTTCGAGCTCCTGTTAATACCAAATTAAAACACTAGACGCTGGATAAATACTCTCTTTTAAAGTGAGAGGCTTCACATAAAATAAGTATCTGATATTTTACAGGTACTTGTGGCAAAATGACAGAGGCTATTAAAAAAGTGGGGGCAAATTATACAAACAAACTATATAAAAATGACAAGAGTGGATTCTACTATAATCATTATAATGTGTAAAATATACATTCTTTTCAACTTTTTAATGAAGTATAATGCACATACCAAAGACCATAGAGAGCATTTTATGTATTATAAATGTTTTCCATTAAAATCTGAACCCTTGTTATGAACATTAAGTTTGAATAATGTTGAATAATTATCCCTAATTTGAAGTTACAGATACTGAGGCTTAGAGAGTTTAAAACAACTTGCTTAGCAGGTGCTACTGCTATTAAACATAGGATTTAAGACTCAATTGTGTATGTTGGATGATTCCAAAGCCAATGTGCTTCATCCACACTGCTTTCTAGTCCTTGTTCTGTGAAAAATACATATTCTATCAAATTTAATCATTACTGAAACTCTGTTGTTAACACACCTACTATCTGACAGCATGAGTCTTCAAATCCAGATTTTTTTTTCTCTTTCAACACATTTCCCTATTCTCCATACCTCCCAACTGCCCACCTACCTGCCTGTCTACATTTATGCAGTAAATGTGCACTGAATCATGTCTCCACCTATGACCCAGACACAAAGAGGAGTAAGTCTGATATAAAGAAGGTTCTTGGGAGAAAGAATATGCAGAGACAGGAGAACACTCAGCATGTCTGGAAGCTGGAATGACTTTGAGAAGACTGATCTCAGGAAGTAGATTCGATCCTGGTTGCATGGTTACATCACCTGGGAAGATTTTCTGATATGATAGATATCTTTATCCCACACAAACTAAATTGTTTCTGTGCACAGGAGAGATATGCATCTAATTCTTTTTTCCTCAAATATCTCCAGATGACTCTAAGGTGCAGCCAGGTTTGAGAACACTGAATACTAAGCTTCGGGGGAGGGCAGTGAGCAGAGTGAAAGTGAGGTGGGATTTCATCAAGACCTGAAAACCATGTAGATGAACTGCACTTTATTGGAAGGGCAGCTGGAACCACTGAGGCGTTTTAAGCAGAGAAATAACAGAATCCCATTCCCATCGGAAGGTGCCAAATGGAGAACTCTGATCATCAAGTATTGGCACCAGTAAGAAGCCAGTTGCAGGGCACCTGGGTGGCTCAGTTGTTAAGCATCTGCCTTTGGCTCAGATCATGATCCCAGGGTCCTGAAATTGAGTCCCGCATTAGGCTCCCTGCTCAGCGGGAAGCCTGCTTCTCCCTCTCCCACTCCCCTTGCTTGTGTTCCCTCTCTCTGTGTGTCAAATAAATAAATAAAATCTTAAAAAAAAAATGCCAGTCGCAAAGATGGTGATATATATATATATATATATATATATATGAAAGTAGAAAAATTTGAGGCATACTAGATGTTAGGGTCATAAAGATTTAATGTTTTATTATGAAAGGTGCAGCAGAAAAACAAATTAAGAATAATGCCCCACATATTTGTCTTGGTTTTGCCATTCACTGAGATAAAGTATTATGAATAACAGAGCAGGTTTGGGTAGAAATTGGTTTGGTTTTAAGCATTTCACAAGACTGAAGCCCAGGAGGAGAGAAATCTGGCTCCGTCTATGGAGTTAAGTCCTTTGCAATAGGTGGTGATTGAAGCCCTGTGTTTTCTGCTAGCAGTGGTACTGCTCGGCAGGTTGACTGGTTTTTAAGAATTTGCTTTTGTTTGATTGGTTTAGTTTTCTTCATTATTGTTTAATTTTTGGTTCCCTTTGTTCTCTTCGGGAAGAGGAACACAATTCAAACTTACACATAGGTTTAATTAGGTTTTGAAATAATTGTACATATGACACAAATGGTATGATAAGTGGCAAAAAATGAATTTTTTAGAGGTGTCAGGAAAAGTGTGAGTGGTAAACATATACATTCAAGCCACTCATAGTGTAGGTAAGGACAAATTTCAAAAATCAACATTTGTTCTCTTGGCAAATGTTTCCAAGAAGAAGGGCTTGTTCTGTTTTTTGGCCATAAAACCAATGCTTGCTTTCTACACTATGGATATCATTAGACATTTTGCAAAAGAATACCATAACCTGGCTCCTATGCCTGTGGCACTGGGTTTAGCAGATAACCACTTCTACTAAGATTTTCCAAAGTTCTCTGGGAATGCTAGATTAGTATCTGAGTAGTTGTGATGATGTGGGCAATTTAAGAATACTGCTTTGAGGGGCGCCTGGGTGGCTCAGTGGGTTAAGCCGCTGCCTTCAGCTCAGGTCATGATCTCAGGGTCCTGGGATCGAGTCCCACATCGGGCTCTCTGCTCGGCAGGGGGCCTGCTTCTCTTCCTCTCTCTCTGTGATCTCTTCCCTTCCTCTCTCCTACTGTGATCTCTCTCCTCTGTCAAATAAAAAAAAAAAAAAAAAAAGAATACTGCTTTGACAAAAATTTAGCAAAATTAAAGTAAAATATTTTAAGCATTTTGAAGAGACCATAATCACATCAGATACTCTCATTTACATATGGGGAAATTGAGTTTAATGAAGGGAACTAATATGCCTGACGGTGCAGAGCTGGGATCAAGGCAGGATTCTTCTGGATCCAGTGTTACCCATTACAAAGTTCCTGAATTGGGAAGAGTGGGTCCAAAGCCCTAGCATAAATGTAGGTAAAGAACAGTATTCAAATGTGATGTAGCTGGCCTCAACTGGGCTAGATGCTAAAATAGGGAGCACAATAAATCATTGTTATTCTAGCTAAACCAGATAGGACGCCAGTGCCACTGGCAGATCTTCTTCTCATCATAAGATTAGCAGAGAAAAGACGACCTCGCAGACAATTACATTAGGGTTTGATGATGTTGAATGTGAATTTGGAAATGGAAAAATTAGATGAAACCAGCATGTGAGGCTTAGTCACCTACTGAGCAGGGAACAAAGAAAGTCAGAGGTGGAAGAAAGAAAATCAGGGGGTGGTCCTGGCCATCCATTTCACAGTGAAACACTGGACTTCTTAAACCAGTGGACCTCTTAAATTTCCTGAGGGAGGAAATAGTGCTAAAAGGGGAATATAGCCCTTAGATGGAAAGAAAACATATGATTCCAGCACATTTGTTTAGTCTTTCTGCAACTCAGATAAAGCAAAAAGCTCATTAATTTGGAATTGGTGATAATTTGTACAGGACCTATTCTGAAGTTTACCTTTGCTTTATCTGGCTAAAAGGATTTGGAAAGCAAATTAACAGTGTAAACAGGATGGCAGGCAGCAATATTTAAGCTCTTTAAAAGAGCAAACTTTCTCCCAATATCTTTAAAACACAATTTATACTTAGAGAGATGACATGCTAGTTATAGATTATTCTTATCTATTATAGCAAGTCCTGATGATTTCTACCTGGAACACTTAGCTTAGTTTGACCCAATGTCTGTTTCTTAAAGAAGTCTACTTGCATTTATTTTATGATAATCAAACTTTTCAAATAATGATACTAACTTGGACAGGCCTTGAGTGTCATAATTAATTCTATTAATAACCTATAACTTTACTTCTAACAAGAAAGAAATGCAGGATTTAGCAGCATAAGGTATAGAATGAAGAGCAGACATGGAACCAGAGATCTGGGGCTCAAGTCCATGTTCTTGTGTTTATTAGTTATGTTACCTTACACATGTTTTAGGTTAGATGGGAATTAATCTCTCTAGAAACATCTCAAATGGGGATAAAGATAGCTCTGCTGTAGGACTCATAATACTGATACAAAGAGGAACTTTGCTAAAACATATGAATGTGCATTATATATTATCAGGTAGTATCAGAATGCAAATCTATCATTATTTTTAGCATTATTACAGACTCAAAACTGAAACAGGCAAACAAAAAAGACCATCTTTTGTAAGCCAATTCATTATTTTTTCTAGAAATGCCACTGTTTGGTACTTTCATGCTAACATGGACTCCTAGCTAGAATTATACATTTCTTGGAGTACTTAGCTGCATTAAGCTACTACTACTAATCATCGCAACCTCCACTGGAAATTCCTTGTTAGGAGTCTAAGTGCCTCGTCCTCCCTCCTGCTACACTACCTAATTTCTTTTTTTCTAATTTTTAAACTTTTTTTTTAAAGATTTTATTTATTTATTTGACAGAGTGAGAGACAGTGAGAGAGCGAACACAAGCAGAGGGAGTGGGAAAGGGAGAAGCAGGCTTCCCACCGAGCAGGGAGCCTGATGCACAACACGATTCCAGGACCCTGGGATCATGACCTGAGCCGAATTTAGACACTTAATGACTGAGCCACCCAAGCATACCCCACTATCTAATTTCTTCTTCTACATAAAACTGACCCTCTCTAATTACTGTATATGTTCTTTGACATACTTCTACACAAGCACCCTAAGATGCCTTATAAGCCTCCCACTATACTTCTGTGTCCACACCAAGACCATGGAATGGACTCCCTGATTTCTGCTCTATGTATTATTTATCTCTGCATCCAAAGAGCTTGACACATAGTAGGCATTCAACACAAGCTTGATAAATAGATGTTTGAATAAATTATCAAGATAACATATAGATCCCTAAGGTGTCTGCCTTTGGCTCAGGTCATGATCCTGGCATCCCAGGATCAAGCCTCATGTTTGGGCTCCCTGCTCATCGGGGAGTCTGTTCTGCCTCTGCCCCCTCTCCCCATTCATATTCTTTCTCTCTCTTTCAAATAAATAAAATCATTTTAAAAAAAGATGAATAGGAGACAAAGTTATGTATTGGGCACATGATCATAATACTAACAGTTCCTCAAGGCCCATCTGAAGAAAAACACCCCACTCACAGATCCTTGCCACATAGATAGCTGCCACTTCTACTATGTGAGCTCCTGAGCACAATCTATTGGATTTAGGGTGCGTACTAGACCCACAGGTTAGCTAGATCGCAAGTTTGGCCATGGGATCTCGCTGTCCCTGGCTACAGAAGAAAGGACAAAAAGTGGCCACTTAATCCAGAGTTGACTGAATCAGACATAATTACCAACATCTAATTCTACCTTTTCCTTGATAGCACAATCTGACGTTTGTACAGGTTATCAAGCATTTAGAAAAGTTGACTCTCAGGGTGCCTGGGTGGCTCAGTGGGTTTAAGCCTCTGCCTTAGGCTCAGGTCATGATCTCAGGGTCCTGGGATGGAGCCCTTCATCGGGCTCTCTGCTCTGCAGGGAGCTTGCTTCCCCCCCACTTCTCTGCCTGCCCCTCTGCCTACTTGTGATCTCTGTCAAATAAATAAATAAAATCTTAAAAAAAAAAAAAAAGAAAAGAAAAGTTGACTCTCCTTCTCAAAAGTAAAACCTAAACTTGAGAAACAAGACAGAGGATTATAGGGGAAGGTAGGGAGAAATGAAACAAGATGAAACCAAAGAGGGAGACAAACCATAAAAGACTCTTAATCTCAGGAAACAAACAGGGTTGCTGGGTTGGAGGGAGGTGGGAGAGATGGAGAGGCTGGGTGATGGACATTGGAGAGGGTATGTGCTATGGTGAGTGTTGTGAACTGTGTAAGACTGATGAATCACAGACCTGTACCCCTGAAACAAATAATACATTATATATTAATATAAATAAATAAATAAATAAATAATCTAACCCAGTCATAGTAACCTCACTCCCTTTGCCAGCATTTGGTTAAAGCATGGCATGTATCAATCATAATGGTTAATAAAATGTGAGGTTGATGTGGAAGAGTCTCCTGATGAACTTCAGGAAAAGGTTTTGACTCTTCAGGTTTTGATTCTTAAAAAGAAAACTTAGTACGTTTCTTCTTACACAAGGTGTTGCTATGTTTGGTTGAGATGTTTAGATAGGTGACAACAATCTTGGAACATGCTCAATATGCTGAGGACAGAAAAGCAGACTGATGTGAAGAACCCAGATTCCAGGTCCCCCAGTTATCAAAGAGATACCCAGGAGACAGCACAATTCATGACTTCATATTACTAGATGATAGACTTTCCTTATTGTTTAAGCCAACTGAACCAGGGTTTTCTGTTATTTGTAACCACAGTAACAAATACAGAGCCAATCCATTTATAGACTAATTACCCATGTTGCTGCCTAATGCAAAAGGATGAACTAGCCTTTTAGATTCTTTTTTTTTTTTTCTAGAAATTAGAACTTGGAACTACTGAAAGAAGAAAATTTTAGGTTAGGAGCTAAATCCTTAAGGTTAATAATTCGAGAATGAGTTTGGAGTTGCCTTAATGAGTCACTGAAAAACTCAAGTCATGAGGAAGTAATGACTGTAAATAAGCAAAGCTGGTCAGCTGGTGGAGAGAGGACAATAGATCAAAAGGTCAGAGAGACATCCAAAGACTGACTATGAGCTTCCAGAAGGAAGGAGAGAAAGGGAGGGAGTATTGGGTCCTATAAAATACCTTGATTTTTTAAGACTTCTTTTCTCCATTTCATGTACACACATACTCCTTTCCTTAAGTTAAAATGAGTCTCGTTGGGCTCTTTATAACAACAACAACAACTAAATAGAAGGACATATTTATTGAACAGAAATAAAATACCTAGTGACTGAATCTGAGTTGTTTCATTTATAAGGAATTAAACCAACCAAACCAACAAAACCCCACCAATCTGATCTCTCTTCTCCCTACAGCATCACTAATCAGTATTTACCCAGAGACTATAAGTCCAGGGTGAATCCCTGGATGTAGAATGAACTCCCTGCTTTCTAGGACAAATTTTCCCAAAGTAGAATGCTATTGACTAATGAAATGCTCCCTCTAAGGAAGAAATTAAATTGATTTCCTAAATCCCCAGAGTCATCTCCAAACATTCAGACTAGTTATCAACTAGGACCTCTGCCCCTAGGTGACAACTGGCAAAGTCCAGAGACATTTCTGACCGTTACAGCTGAGGGGCTACTACTGGCATCCAGTGGATAGAAGCGAAAGATGCTGCTAAATACCCTGTAATGGACTGAACAGTGCCTTGCAATAAAATATCATCCAGCTTAAAATGTCAACAGTGCCAAAGTAGAAAAGCACTGACCTAAAAGAGGTTTTATAGTTAAGGACTATGTATGGAGGAGGAGACTAAAAAAGTACTGTGGTTTTGGGGTGCTTCCACTGAGCCCTTCATATTTCCCATTAGTACCAAGTCCCAGGTATTAATTACATAGTCTTATATATAATACTTGGTGATAGGCCCTGAAATAGTTGAAAATGGAATAGCCCTTATTTGGAAATCAACAAACAGTGGAGCAAACAATGCTGAGAAAAGGTACAGCAGACACTTAGAGGTGCCTAATTAATGATTTTTCTATGCTTTGGAGCTAACGCATCTACAATGCATTAGAAATGTGAATACATGCTCTGGTCTATGAGTAGATGTTTCATGAGTAAATGTTTCATGACCCTACTTTGGAAATGCCTGAGTCATATCCTTGGCCTTGTTCTTACAGTAGACATCTGCTATTTTTGACTCCTAGCATCCCTTTCCTCTTCTTTTGGGAATTGCATTCAATCTTCCCTTGGGAAAACACTTCTCCCTATAGGGGTATGTCCTATAAAGTCAGGAGTTTTTCTACTTTCTTGCCATGTGCTGGCAAGTGTCTCAAGGTAGGACAATCAGTCTTCATCTCTTTGGGATTTAAATCTTGAATAAAGCAATATAAGAATGGGAAATATTTCAAGCTGATTGGTACTGAACTGGGATGGTGCCCTAAAGAGAATGCCTGTAACTCCTTCTACCTAGGTGCCCAATTGTTTCTTGTTTCTAATCCAGTTGTTCAACTGACCTCTCAGCTCTGTAAGCTGCCCCCTCACACTCTCATTCCTCCCTTCCTCAGAACTAGTTTTAGTTTCTTATACTCAAACATCCTCAACTTTTACAACCACAGAATTGGGTAATAGGAAGGGAGTCAACACACTTCAGTTCTCATTCTTTGAATTCTCCTAATTGGCTATTATAGTCATGGAAAGGATATTTTTCCTCTCTGAGCCTGTCTCCTCATCCATAAAATAGAAGTGATGGACTGGTTTCTGCAGGCTCTTTGCCTAGCTCTAAGGTCCTAAGTGCTAATAAATATTGGACCTTCTTTGACTAGAAAGGCAAACTAAACTTCCAAGATAACCAGGAGGTGGTGCTCCAGCACCATGATGACACAACCACTAATCACATCCAAGCAGTACTACCCCTATTGAGGATATGGGTTTCCAAGAATCCTGCAGGGTCATTTCCACACTGTCTTGTTGATTGGACACATTTTCCTTTTCTATTGCTAAACACAACTCTGTGTGTGGCTATTGTGGGAAGTCTTTGCTGGTTCTCTGTTGAGATGGGTAAACTTCTTTCCAAATACTTCCCTACTGGACAGTACAAATATTCTTTCTCCATATTTGGTAAGTCACAGCAATGTTGGGTTGAGGTGGCTGGTAGCATTATGCATATGGCAGATATATCGGAATGAGACAAGCAGCTCCAAATGCCATGTGGGACTAAAACAAATATAGACCTCGCATTCTGGTACCACCTCTGCCATGTGTTTGCTATGTAACATTGGAGTGAGCGTGTATTTTCCTTCAGTTACCTCCTCTGTAAACAATTACATTGGATGAGATCAGTGGTTCCCAAATTTATATTTTGTTAGAGAAAAACAGTGGAAAAAAAATCTTTCCTTAAATAAAGTCATACATGAAATCCTCATATATAAATACTTCTCAAAACTCCACATGACAAGTGGCAGAAACAGAATTCAAACAAACTTAAAAGTAAAGCAGGAGGGGGAAAAAAAGAAAAAATATGTCAGACATGGCTAGTTTAGGGATCAAAATCTGTTGGAGATCATCTCTCCACATCCAATGTACTTGACTTCATTCTCAGCCAGACCCTCAAAGCATGGCTGCAAGATGGATCTATGAGTAAGGGGAAGGGAGGACAGCCCCCCTCACCCCCACCCCCCACCAACTCACTCTCTTATACTCTGAAAAAGTCCACTGAGATGGCAAACCTCCATTGTTAAAGAATCATGGCTCCATTTTCCAGTTTATCAGAATAGCATGGAGTAAGAAAGGGATTAACCCACATGGAAGATAAGAAGGATGGAAGGGAAGGCATTCACTACTAAAGAATAAATAAAACTAGAATCACTCTAATTGCAGCAGAAGAAAAACCCATCCTTCTTACAGACAGTTCCTTAGGGACCTCCACAGAACACATAAGGTATGAGGAATAGAAACTAAAAACCATGGGATTAGGGATCTCTAAAATTTCCTAAAATTTTGAGGGGCTAGACCCCTATACTGGAAAAAAAGGTGATGTGGTTCTTTCCTCACTCTATGTCATATTATACCTACGGTTTCCCCATTTTCTATGAGCTAACTATTTACTCAGAACATAAACAGATGATTTGTCATCTTTGCTTTAGGACTTTCTCATTCTCCAAAATGATTTATAACCTAATTTATACCATGCAGCTTTGTTGTTCATGGTAGAAAACCCAGAGGTCATTTTATTCTTAAAACGATGCAATTAAGAAATAGGTAATTTTTTTTCCACTGTATATTTTTTCCTGTTTTGTTGAAGATTATTTGCCCATACAGTTGAGGGTCCATATCTGGGCTCTCTACTCTGTTCCACTGGTCTATGTGTCTTTGTTTTTATGCCAGTACCATGCTTTCTTGGTGATCACAGCTTTGGAGTAAAGCTTGAAATCAGGTAACATGATGCCCCCAGTTTTATTTTTGTTTTTCAACATTTCCTTAGTGATTCGGGGTCTCTTCTGATTCCACATAAATTTTTGGATTATTTGCTCCAGCTCTTTGAAGAATACTGGTGGAATTTTGATCGGAATGGCATTAAAAGTATAGATTGCTCTAGGCAGTATAGACATTTTAACAATGTTTATTCTTCCAATACAAGAGCATGGAATGGTTCTTCCATCTTTTTGTGTCTTCTTCAATTTCTTTCATGAGTGTTCTGTAGTTTCTCGAGTACAGTTCCTTTACCTCTTTGGTTAGGTTTATTCCCAGGTATCTTATGGTTCTTGGTGCTATAGTAAATGGAATCGATTCTCTAATTTTCCCTTTCTGTATTTTCATTGTTAGTGTATAAGAAAGCCACTGATTTCTGTACATTGACTTTGTATCCTGCCATGTTACTGAATTGCTGTATGAGTTCTAGTAGTTTGGGGGTGGAGTCTCTTCAATAAATGGTGCTGGGAAAACTGGACAGCTATATGTAGAAGAATGAAACTCAACCATTCTCTTACACCGTACACAAAGATAAACTCAAAATGGGTAAAAGACCTCAACGTGAGACAGGAATCCATCAGATCCTAGAGGAAAACATAGGCAGTAATCTCTTCAATATCAGCCACAGCAACTTCTTTCAAGATATGTCTCCAAAGGCAAAGGAAACAAAAGCAAAAATAAACTTTTGGGACTTCATCAAAATCAAAAGCTTCTGTACAGCAAAGGAAACAGTCAAGAAAACAAAGAGGCAACCCATGAAATGGGAGAAGATATTTGCAAATGACATACAGACAAAAGGTTGATATCCAGGATCTATAATGAACTCCTCAAACTCAACACACACAAAACAGACAATCATATCAAAAAATGGGAAGAAGATATGAACAGACACTTCTCCAATGAAGACATACAAATGGCTATCAGACACATGAAAAAATATTCATCATCACTAGCCATCAGGGAGATGCAAATTAAAACCACATTGAGATATCACCTTACACCAGTTAGAATGGCCAAAATTAGCAAGACAGGAAACAACATGTGTTGGAGGGTATGTGGAGAAAGGGGAACCCTCTTACACTGTTGGTGGGAATGCAAGTTGGTGCAGCCTCTTTGGAGAACAGCGTGGAGATTCCTCAAGAAATTAAAAACAGAGCCTCCCTATGACCCTGCCATTGTACTACTGGGTATTTACCCCAAAGATACAGATGTAGTAAAAAGAAGGGCCATCTGTACCCCAATGTTTATAGCAGCAATGGCCATGGTCGCCAAACTGTGGAAAGAACCAAGATGCCCTTCAACGGACAAATGGGTAAGGTAGTCCAAATACACTATGGAGTATTATGCCTCCATCAGAAAGGATGAATACCCAACTTTTGTAGCAACATGGACGGGATCGGAAAAGATTATGCTGAGTGAAATAAGTCAAGCAGAGAGAGTCAATTATCATATGGTTTCACTTACTTGTGGAGCATAACAAATATCATGGAGGATATGGGGAGTTGGAGAGGAGAAGGGAGTTGGGGGAAATTGGAAGGGGAGGTGAACCATGAGAGACTATGGACTCTGAAAAACAATCTGAGGGGTTTGAAGGGGTGGGGGTGGGAGGTTGGGGGAACCAGGTGGTGGGTATTAGAGAGGGCACAGATTGCATGGAGCACTGGGTGTGGTGCAAAAATAATGAATACTGTTATGCTGAAAATAAAATTTAAAAAAACTTCTATTGCAAAAAAAAAAAAAAGAAATAGGTAATGTTTTTTAAATATTTTATTTATTTATTTTAGAGATGTAGTGGGGAAGAGTGGGTGAGGGGAAAATGGAGAGAAGAGAGAGTCTCAAGCAGACTTCCACTGAGTGTGGAGCCTGATGTGGGGCTCATCCCATGACCCTGAGAGAATGACCTGAGGCAAAACCAAGAGTTGGATGTTTAACCAAGTGAGGTGCCCCAAGGCACAGATAATTAAATAAGCCAGTTACTAAAGAATGGTGTGTGTGTGTTGGGGGGGGGGGGGGCGGGAGGGATCTATAAGAGCCCAGTGGAATCACCTCATCCAACTCAACTCTTACATCTGAGAAGACTGAGATCCAGAAAGAGGAAACTGTCTTCTTCCCAATGCCATTCAGTGACTTAGTCCTACAAAAGGAACTAGAAGCCCACATGGCTGCTTCCAAATCCATTATTCCTTTAAGCAGTGCTTCAGTGTGTGTTGCATCTAGTGACACTTTTTCCTAGCACAATCCTGATCATGTCACTAGTGACTTTAATTATTTTCAGGATCTGCCATTTTCTTTTTACTTTTTTAAAAAGATTTTATTTATTTACCTGACACAGAGAGAGAGATCACAAGTAGGCAGAGCAGCAGGCAGAGGGAGAGGGAGAAGCAGACTCTCCACTGAGCAGGGAGCTGGACATGGGGCTTGATCCCAGAACCCTGGGATCATGACCTGAGCTGAAGGCAGAGGCTTAACCCACTGAGCCACCCAGGTGTCCCTGGATCCACCATTTTTATGAAATGGTACAAATACTTCAGAATGAAAATCAAGACCCTTTTTAAATGCAGGTTCTAGCTGAGATTCATCCCTCCCGCTCCTTGCTTTTCCCTTTTATGGGCCAATACACAACAGCTTTCCCTGGCATCTCTCACACACTGTGGTAATTCTGGCTTCCAGTCTTTGCTCAGACAACCCTTCCATTGCAAATACTGTGCCTTTCTCTCTCCTTTATCTCTTAAACTCCTTCTTCTCCTTCTCTAAGGCTGAGTTTATCTATTACTCCCTTTGAAGGATTCTGTTATAAGTCCTCTTTCTGTAAACCAGTTGTGATTTCACTCTTTTTCTTACAACATCCCATGCTTATTCCTATGGTTACTCTTACTAAATTAAATAGAATTGTGATTTTATAGACCTAGCACTATGCAAGTGATTTGACTAATTAAATTATATTGATATTAGGCTTTGTGAAAAAGAAGGTTAGGGATAAAAATGTTCTCCTAGGACCTCTGAAAATATTCCAGAACAGGTGTCTCTAATGGTTCTCTTTCTTGAAAGCTGGAACAACTAAATTCTAGGATCTTCTTCTACACCATGATACAGCCACTACCAATTAACTGAAGTTGCTAAATAAGTAGAAACTTTACTTACCATCCCCATCTATATATAAAACAAAGAGTAAAGTATATTTCTTCTAAAGTATCATAACCATTTCATGCTGAAGTCATTGATAATCTTTAAGCTAAATCCTGGCTCAAAGCATACTACAATTTGGTAGATATGTCTTCCAAAGCATAGCAGGGGATAGTAGTGACATACATTAGGTCCATTTGCTGACTCGATCTCAATTCAATGGTTCCCAATCTTTTAATCACCATTCCACATTTGAGTGCTAACTTTCACATGTCTGACACACTCTAATCAGCCCATAGCGATGGCTCACTATTGATTATCTCTTCATAGGTAAAGCAGGTTGCAATATACAAGGCAGTCCCTACCTCTAACTACAATAGCACACATTTCTCTCCCTCTAAAGAAAGTGAAGTCAGCTACAACTGGATCATGGCTACAATCTAGCCATCCACTAATCCAGCTCTCTCTGCTGAGTATGCCAGTGATTTTTCTCCTACCCTAGGTGTACATGGTGCTCAAGAATCAAAACAAAACATCTTTCCCATCTTCGCATCCAAATTTCCTTATATGAGATAAGCTCAAAGTATGTCACATGTTTCTGTCTTTGAACTAACACTTTACAAACATAATCTCATTTTATCTTTACTGAAATTCTATAAAGTAAGTATGGTTATTCTTGACTCTAGGATAATGATGTTTACATATCCCTGAGCTGGAGTCTAAATGCAAGTCATTCTAAATACAAAATGTAATTGTTTACATTCTGCTCCATAAATATTTTACAAATGACCAAATGGATGAATGAATGGATGCCCAAGCTATAAGAACTATTTGAAATATTTTTCACCTCTGGCACAATTTGTGTATTAAACTGCCCCAAAATTTATATATTATTCTACCATTGAGCTCATGTCAGACAAATGGCAGAGTATAATCTCACTTGGAATTTTATTTGCATCTTCCCTAAGTCTCTCTTTATTTGAAAACTATCATATCAGATACACAAAGCATATCAAAAAACAAACAAAAAGAAATAAAAGATATATCAAAAGACATTCAGATTATGACAAAATGCAAAACATCATTAGTCAGTAGGGAAATACAAACCATAAGCAAAATGTGATGTCATTTTCTACTCATTAGGATCACTGTAATGAGAGCAAGAGAGAATGAGAGACAGAGGAAATGTAACAAGTTCTAGAAAGAAATGGAGATACTAACTAATAGGATCCAATAATACATTAAAAGGATTATTCTCCACAATGAAGTGGTATCTATTCCTGGACTGCAAGGGTGGTTCAACATTGGCAAATCAATTAACATGATACAGCTCATTAATAAATGAAAAGACAAGAATCATACAATCTTCTCAAATGATGCAGAAAAAGCATTTGACAAAATACAACATATTTTCTTGATTAAAACTCTACACAGGGTAGGGACAGAATGAACATAATTCTTATTATAAAAGCCATCTATGAAAAGCCCACAAGGAATATCATTCTCAATGGAGAAAAACTAAGAGCTTTTCCCCTTAGGTCAGGAACACAACAGGAATGCCTAGTCTCACCACTGGGTTCAACATACTAGAAGTCCTAGCCTCACCAGACAGATAACAAAGAGAAATAAAAGGCATTCAAACCAGCAAGGAAGTCAAACTCTTACTCTTTGCAGATGATATGATACTTTATACGGAAAACCCAAAAGACTCTACCCCAAAATTGCTAGAACTCATATAGCAATTTAGCAACATGGCAGGATACAAAATCAATGCAGAGAAATCACCTGCATTTTATTACGCTAACAATGAGACAGAAGAAAAAGAAATCAAGGAATCTATCCTATTTACAATTGCACCAAAAATTATAAGATACCTAGGAATAAACCTAACCAAAGCGGTAAAGGATCTGTACTCTAAAAACTAAAGAACACTTATGAAAGAAATAGAGGGAGACATAAAGAGATGGAAAGCTATTCTATGCTCATGAATTGAAAGAATATATATTGTTAAAATGTCTATGCTACCTAGAGCAATCTATACACATTCAATGTGATCCCTATCAAAATACCATTGACATTTTTTTACAGAGCTGGAACAAAAATCCTAAATTTGTATGGAACCAGAATAGACCCCAAATAGCCAGAGGTATGTTGGAAAAAGAAAGCCAGGGGAGGTGAACCATGAGAGACTATGAACTCTGAAAAACTATCTGTGGGGTTTGAAGTGGCGGCGGGGGGTGGTGGGATATTGGGGAACCAGGTGGTGGGTATTATAGAGGGCCCGGATTGCATGGAGCACTGAGTGTGATGCAAAAATAATTAATACTGTCATGCTGAAAATAAAAATAAAAAAATTTAAAAAGCCAGTGCTGGTAGTATTACAATGCCTGATTACAAGACTGTGATCATCAATACAGCATGGTACTGGCACAAATATAGGCACATAGATCAATGGAACAGAAGAGAACCCAGAAACAGACCTTCAACTCTACAGTCAATTAACTTTGGCAAAGCAAGAAAGACCACCCAATGGAAAAACAACAGTCTCTTCAATAAATGATGCTGGGAAAATTGGACAGCCACATGCAGAAGAATGAAACTGGACTATACTGTCTTACACCATACACAAAGATAAATGCAAAAACGGATAAAAGACCTAAATGTGAGATAGTAATCCATCAAAATCCTAGAAGAAAGCACACACAGAAACCTCTTCAACATCAGCCACAGGAACTTCTTGCTAGACACATCTCCAAAGGCAAAAGAAATAAAAGCAAAAATGAACTATTGGGACTTCATCAAGATAAAAAGCTTGTACACAGCAAAGGAAACAGTCAAGAAAATTAAAGGCAACCTACAGAATGGGAGAAGATATTTGCAAATGACATAACAGATAAAAGGTATCCAAGTATCCAAGATACAGAGAGAACTTTCAAACTCAATACCCAACAAAACAAAAAATCCACTGAAGAAATGGGCAAAAGACTGGGACACCTAGGTGGTTCAGTTAGTTAAGCATCTGCCTTCATCCCAGGTCATGATCCCAGGGCTCTGGAATCGGGCCCCACATTGCACTCCCTGCTCAGCAGGGAGGCTGCTTCTCCCTCTCTGTCTGACCTCCACTTATGCTTGCTCCCTCTCTCTAGTGCTCTCTGTCTTTCTCTCAACTAAATAAATAAAATCTTAAAATAAAAAAGAAAAGAAAAGAAATGGGCAGAGAAGACATGAACAGACATTTCTCTAAATGGTCAACAGACACATGAAAAAGTGCTAAACTTCATTTGGCATCAGGGAAATACAAATCAAAACCACAGTGAGATCCCACCTCACACCAGTCAGAAAGGCTAAAATCAATGAGACAGGAAACAAAAAATGTTGGTGAGGATGCAGAGAACGGGAAACCCTCTTACACTGCTAGTGGGAACGGCCACTCTAGAAAATAGTATGGAGTTTCCTCAAGACATTAAAAATAAAGGTACCCTATGACCCAGCAACTGCACTACTGGGTATTTACCCCAAGGATACAGATGCAGTGAAACAAAGGGTCACCTGCACCCCAGTATTCATAGCAGCAATGTCCACAATAGCCAAACTGTGGAAGGGGCTGAGATGCCTATTGACAGATGAATGGATAAAGAAGATGTGGTTTATATATATAATGAAATATTATTCAGCCATCAGAAAGGATGAATGCCTATCATTTATATCGACGTGGACGGACATGGAGGAGATTATGCTGAGTGAGATCAGTCAACTGCAGAAGACAATTATCAATCATATGGTCTCACATACACGTGGAATATAACAAACAGCAGAGAGGACTGTAAGGGAAGAAAGGGAAACCTGGATGGGAAGAAATCAGAGAAGGAGACAATCCAGGGGAGACGCTTAACCATGGAAAACAAACTGAGAGTTACTGAACAGGAGGTGGTGGGGATGGGGTAACTGGGTGATGGGCATTAAGGAGGGCACATGATGTGAGGAAACTGGGTTTAATACACTGCTGAACTGCTGAACACCACATCTGAAACTAATGATGTACTATGTGTTAGCTAACTGAATTTAAATTAAAAAAAGAGAAAGAAATGGAGAAATTGGAACCCTAGTACGTATGGAAATGTAAAAGTTTCAGCCCCTGTACTTTGGCAGCTCCTCAGAAAATTAAAACACATTATCATATAATCTTGCAACTTCACTCCTAGGTATATACCCAAAAGAACCAAAAAAGAAGTACTCAAATAAGTATATGTATACACATGTTTATAGCAGCACTAATCCTAATTGCCAAATATTTGTCCAAATGATCATCAGTAGATGAATGAATAAACAGGTTGTGGTATATATATGAAATGGAACATTATTTATTTATAAAAAAAATGAAGTACTGATACATGCTTCAGTGTAAGTATTTGAAAATGTTATTCTTAATTTCAAAAATTGGACAAAAATGTCATATACTGTATGATTCCATTTATATGAAATATTCAGATGAGATAAATCCAAAAGATTTATGGAGGGAATAGGAAGAAATTTAGTTACTGGGTAAGAGTTTACTTTGGAATGATGGAAATGATTATACAACATTGTGATTATACTACATGCTATCAAATTGGTCACTTCAAGATGATTCAACAGGGGAAAAAAAAGAGAGACAAACCAAAAAACAAACATTTAACTACAGAGAACAAACTGTTGGTTACCAGAGGGGAGGTGGATGGGGGAATGGGTGAAACAGGTGATGGGGATTAAGGAGGGCACTTGAGAACGGCACCAGATGACTAAAATGAAAACTTAAATTTTTTTTTAAAAGATGATTAATATTATGTGATTTACAGTTGAATTATCTTTTTTTTCATTCCCTGAGTATTTTATTTATTATTTTTTTAATTTATTTTCAGCGTAACAGTATTCATTATTTTTGCACCACACCCAGTGCTCCATGCAATCCGTGTCCTCTATAATACCCACCACCTGATACCTCAACCTCCCACCCCACCCCCGCCACTTCAAACCCCTCAGATTGTTTTTCAGAGTCCATAGTCTCTCATGGTTCACCTCCCCTTCCAATTTCCCCCAACTCCCTTCTCCTCTCT